>NC_042997.1:154931460-154934438 GCF_006345805.1 Octopus sinensis
TCCCCAGCAGGGCCGCAGTCTGTAAGTGGAAAAGAGAATAAATACGATTTTTAGACGGAAAATGTAAAGGTAGCCACAAGATTCTTCCAACCTAATAAGAAGTTGGGAAGAAATGATTTTAGAGGCGAGCTAAGTAAGTCGTAACAAAACCGTGATGTCAGAATACGATGGTAAAAAAAAAATTTGCTTGTAGTTTGACTGGATTATCAGGAAACATTCGATTCTCTTTTTCTCTTGTGTATGTTAGTGGCCCAATGATTTGTTCATTAATCAAACCCATAGATTGTCTAGCTTCAAACTACGCCACCATTCTCAAGTGAAATACATTTAGTTTTATTGTTTCTGATGAGATACACTATCATAGTGATATATTTCAAAGATATCATATCTTCGTAAAGCTGATTATACTAACGCAGCTCGTTATCTTTTCCGATGGAGAAACCTGTGGAAACTTGGAGAGCCTCTTAGTAAGACAGCGATACAAATCTAACACATAAATTCTTTGTAAAGATAGATTCTGAAGACATGAAAAATACGCAAAAGAGATTTGGCTTGGTTGCAACATTCTCAAAAAGATGACTATAGATGGAGTTTAACTGAAACTGGATTACGAAATGAAGGAAAGCTACATGACAGTCTTGCGGCATCTCTATCAATGGTCTGGCTATAAATTATTTTAAAAGATAAATGCTAAAAGCATAAAAGATATGGAGATAAGATTTGGTTTGGTCACAACATCCTCAAAAGATGCATACAAATAGAGTTTGGCTAAAATATATGTTCCAACTGGATTATGAAACGAGAGAAAACTACAAGGCAGTCATGTAGCTTCTCTATCAATGGTCTGGCTATTCGTCCGATATCATACAAAGATCGCTTCAATACCTTCGGATGAATGGAAATATATTCTGTGATGGCGTTCGTAACAATACTCTCTGATAATACCCTATGACTCAGAATAAAGAAGGATTGCCATGTCTAGAACGCCATTCATCAATTTAATTAGGGCTGACCTAGAGCTAAACTACATTTCGAACCAACGAAGGAAGCTCAATAAGGTCGCTCGACTACTAGAAATAACAGCCACGTAGCCTCAAGTCTCACCCTACCTATCGGATATGAGTTCCGACTAGTTTCGATTTGAGACATAGCACTTCTTTTCAGTTACATCATTAAGATATGAACATTACAACCCCAATTTTGCTTCACCTTTCCGTCTTAAACAACAGTATAAGGATGGCATATTCCGTCTCTATTTTCATCAGATTCTCTTTGATGGATTCTGTCGGTTACGACGACGAGTGTTCTAATTGATTCGATCAACGGAACAGCCCGATCGTGAAATTAACATGCAAGTGGCTTACCACTCCACAGAGACGCATACGATTAACAAAGTTCTCAGGGAGGTTTAGCATGAAACAGAATGCAACAAGGTTGGCCCTTTGAAATACAGATACAGCTCATTTTTGCCAACAGATTGAACTGGAACCACAGAAAATAAAGCGTCTTGCTCAGGGACACTAACGCGCCGCCGGATTTCGAACTCATGATATTGCGTACGTGTGCCGAATACTCTAACCATTAAGTCACGCGCCCTCACCAAATTCTATATATGATAATACACATATGACATTTCAGTATTTCAGTTGTTTCCAGATACAATATTTCTCTTAAATATATTTCTTTCCGTTTTCTTAAATATATTTCTTTCCGTTTTAAGTTTGTCTTGATTCTTTGTATTTTCCTAAACACCTTCATTACATGAACATTTAATAAGGTCTTGTACTTTTAGTAATATTTAACAATTCTGTCTGCTATAAGCGCAAGACCTGAAATTTTGGTTGTTGGGAGCTAGTCGATTACATCGACCACAGTACTTGACTGGGATCTTTTCACTTTGACCGGCAAATTTTAAAAATAATTTCTTTGTAGCTAAACACTTTTAAACTTCGTATACTGGTAGAATGTGTCACATAAAACATCTTTTTCTCTTGGCGTTCTTGAGAAAATTCTGTAGTTTGTAAGCTATTTCTTGTTTAATTATTTCTCGTATTTCGACAATTTCAACCAATCAATGACGTCTGTTGAGGTGAATACAATTACTGCTGTTGTTTGCAACAAAATCTGCCGGTCAAAGTGAAAAGATCCCTCGACTTGTACTTAATTCATCATTCCCTGAAATGATGAAAGGTGAAGTCGACCCCGGCAGTATTTTGAACACTGGACGTAAATCTGGGGAAAATGCCACTAAGCATTTTATACGACATGCAAACGATTCTGTCAACTTGCTACCATTTCCATTTTTTTTTTTTAGTAATCTTTAATAATGATGTTTTCACTTTAAAAAGTTTTACTAACAATTCTCAGAATACATCAGGTCAAATACAAAAATATAGAGCAAGGAATGTTATCGATCTTATACAGTACCCATACAGTAGAAAATGGTGATCTACTAGATAATACAGAAACATTTGTATATAACTTTCCTTTCTTCCACTTATATCAAGATTCAAGAATGAATCTTTGATTCCTTTCTATACAGTTATCAATTCTCGCTCCTTAAAGTACATTCGTCAGGACATTTCGGTAGCTGGTTACCAATGGCATTACGGAGCATAGGTCGATGATGATAGTGAGAATTTATGGAAAATGTATAACCATTGTATTGTCTGATTCGATCAAAATGGTAAAATATTATATTATCTGGAGTTGACATTAACCCAGCTCACCCAAATAGGTACAAGATCAATGTTCTTTGATAGTCCAGTTGTTTGATTCTCAGACATGTTTTCACCGCTACAAAAATAATTCGGATAAAAACATTACATGACTACTTATACATTTATTCATAAGTGTGTAAGAGCATATGTGTGTGTATGTGCGAGCAGATGTGTTTGTATGCGAGCATATATGTGTGTGCGTGTATTTGTGCGTGTGTTTGTACGCGTGTGTGGTGTATCGGAGAGAGAGGGGCATAT
>NC_042997.1:154934538-154944538 GCF_006345805.1 Octopus sinensis
CTTATATATATACTATATATATACACATATATATATATAACATATATATATATATATACTATAGATATATATTATATATGTATATATCATGTATATATATATATATATTAGAAGAAATTAGGTAATCAGAAGATCGGATGGTTCATATTTATAGATATTTATTTATATATTACATTTTTTACAAATATAATCTCATATCATTCAGATCATATCATTCAGATTATTAGCGCTTTCTCCCATTCTAGTGGGGTTTTCAAATCAATTTGATTTGAAACCCACTAGAATGGGAGAAAGCGCTAATAATCTGATGATATGATCTGAATGATATGAGATATATATTTGTAAAAAATGTAATATATAAATAAATATCTATAAATATAACCATCCGATCTTCTGATTACCTCATTTCTTCTAATATATAATACCTGTACATCATCTCAAACCTGCCAAATATCTATCTATATATATATATAATAAGATATATATATATATATATATATATATATATTATATTATATATATATATATATGATTTATATTATTATATGATTGAACGCAACACATCCTCTTCCACAAGTTTTATCTTAAAAATTAATCTGCGCACTCTGCTATCTTTTTACTTTTTCGTTTTTCTCTCTTTCTTTCTCTTATTCTTTTACCTCCTCTTCTCCCATTATTCTGTCCTATTACTCTTTCGTTTTTTCTCTCTTCCTTTCTCCCCTTCTCCTCCTCCTGTTTTTCATTTACCCTATCTCTCTCCAATTTTTCCTCTGCCCTTCACAGTTCTCTACCTGTCACTCTCTCTCTCTCCTTCACTCTTCCTCCCTTGCTGACGTGGCTTCCACGTGACCATCGGCCATCTTTCTTCTCCTAACTTTGTGTTGCTTTCTTTCTCTCAGTTCTAGCTGGATCAAGGAAGATGTGTTCTTGTCTGTCTCCTGTCCAAGCTTGATTTACCCGTTCGCCACCACAACCTCGTTTAGGCTTAGCAGCCCTTCCTGTTTGTTTTCACTGTCCTGTTTGTGTTACCAATTTTGACCCTCCACAAAATCCCAAATTTTATTTAATTTGCTTTGCAGGAGCAACTGTTTTATTGAAAGTGTATCTTGATCAGGGCGTATCTTGGTTTATACGAAAGTGTATCTTGTTTTATCAAAAGCGTATCTTTATTCAGAGACCATTTTATAGCTGACAAATTTGAAATCAGTCGTCTGAAAAGCGTAAGATTTAAAAAAAAAAAGAATGATACGAAAACCTCAGACAAACAGATCCAGAATAATAACATAAAAGCTGTCTTTCGACTTGAGACAGATTCTAATATAGAAGTAGCTTTCATCTTTAGACAGTCTCTTATAAAGAAAAATTAGTGAATGTGTGTACTTAAAGAGAAGATCGCGAATCAAAAAACTATAACAATAGTAAAACGTGATGAAAACCAGATGAACGAGTTGCATGACAGAGAGAGAGAGAGAGAGAGAGAAAGAGGAATATAGAGAGGGAGCGAGAGAGGAACAGAGAGAGGGGGATAATAGAGTGAGAGGAAGATAGTTTGTCACAATAAGAGAAATAAATCCGTTACAGTGAAAATTATATGTGTGTGTGTGTGTGTGCGCTTGTGTGTGCATATGTGTATGCACTTATGTATGTATGCATGCGGGTATTATTTATATGGAATGATTTAATTGATCGGAAACGTGACAATCGGGGTCACGATTCAAGAATCTTCCGTTTCTAGTGGTGATGATGATGATGATGATGATGATGATGATGATGATGATTATAATGATGATGATAACAATAACAACAGAAATAATAATAATAATAATAATAATAATAATAATAATAATAATAATAATAATAATAATAATAGTGCCACTTTGATGGCATTCGCTGCTCTCAATGATAATATAATAATAATAATAACAATAATGATATAATAAAATAATATAATAAATAATAAAATAATAATAATGAATAATAATAATAATAATAATAATAATAATAATAATAATAGTGCCACTTTGATGGCATTCGCTGCTCTCAATAATAATAATAATAATAATAATAATAATAATAATAATAATAATAATAATAATAATAATAATGATAATAATAATAATAAGTGGTTGAATATATATGTGTATGTATGTGTGCCCGTCAAAACTTCCTATGACCTCTTTATTCATAATATATTTAACGTCTGAAAAATGATTAACACAATAATGCGTAGCTAGACTAAGTTAGGTCGTTGAAGAGGAAATAAATGAAAAAGAAACACAGCCTAATTTTTTTTTACAGGAATGACGTCGAAATTGTAACACTTCCCTTTCTAATACTGTATCTGAAATGTAAATTTAGTATGTCGTAGGACAGACAGACAGTGTTACAGCGTAAATAATCAATAAAATGTGTCGGATACATTTGTAGTCCGCACAACACATATTGAAATACCTATTCAGTGTTTTTTTTTTCACTTTATATTCAATTTTTTTTTCTTTCTTGTTTCAAATTTGTATTGCTTTGATTTTGTATTTTTGTGTTTAGAACATAGTTTTCGCGAGATTTATGTCCATAAACGAAGTTAGAAAAATAATTCTGATCAATAAAACCGATTTTGTGTATTATTTGTATCTCTGTTAAATTTTTTTTTTTTCACCCTAAATACATTTTTGTTTCATTTTATTGAGAAGAAAAAAGAAGAAAATGAAAAAAGAAAAATAGGGAAAAATCTCTACTTTTTATAAAAATTTTTTCATGATCAGTTTTAATGTAAGGTCTGCAACCCTCACGTGGACACTTAAAAACTGGAATTATTTATGGGTCAAATGCAATGGCTGGATTCTACATGAATAATACGTGTTATTCGTTTTGTTGATTCAATTTATATTTACGAATATTTCTGCTATAAAATTCGCATACTCATGTATATGTACATTGCACGCACCCACACTCAAACACGCATTTACATAGATACATACATAGACATAGACAGACAGACAGATATATATATATAGAGATAGATAGATAGATAGATAGATAGATAGATAGATAGATAGATAGATAGATAGATAGATAGATAGATAGATAGATAGATAGATAGATAGAGGGGTCGAAACGATCGTTATGATTCATAAAGACTCGAAAATTCCATCTGTTTTTCTCATTTGTTCGTGTGTGTGTGTGTGTGTGTGTGTGTGGTGTGGTGTGGTGTGTGTGATTGTTGTGTTGTGTGTGTGTGTGTGTGTGTGTGTGTGTTAGAGAAAGATGTAGAGAAGAATTAACGGACATTACAAATAGAAACCTGTATAAGTCTATTTCTTGAGGCAACTTCTTATTCAGAGATAACTTTATAGAAAATTGGGATAACAAAAAAATAAACAGTTATGTTATGAACTTCATTAGCTTACTGTTTTCCGCTGTAAGGTACCTCATATTTGAATGCTTGAGTATCCTCCTATAGCTTCATCGAAGCTTATTCTGAGTTCTAACACCAGGTTATTAGCATCGTAATGTCTAAGTGATGTGTATATGTATATATATATATAATTAGAAAATGAAGTTTTTCAGTGTTAACTATTCAAAAATTATTAGCTATTTTAAAAAGTTCTTTTATTTAACACAATGTCACTAATCTTTGTGGGAGACGTTTGTGTATAGTGTGTACTCTACGACTAGTGTGCATTTTGTGTGTGAGCGTTTTCGTTTTTCACGTCTTCAACGACACGTATTCCTTGCAAATGCATATACAGGTAGTTGCTTTTTTGTAAAGGTGTTAACTAGTTCTAGTTTAGTTTCTTCTTTTTATATGTTTTATTGTAACAACTCACAACGTATTGTAATTATATATTCTTCTTTTGTCTTTCGTAGTTGGTCATTCTTATCTTTTTTTTGTGTGTAAAAGGGGAAAATTTTAGTTAAATATGCTCCGATATATACTGGTATTCTTTTATTCTTTTACTTGTTTCAGTCATTTGACTGCGGCCACGCTGGAGCACCGCCTTTAATCGAAGAAATCGATCCCGGGACTTATTCTTTGCAAGCCTAGTACTTTTGCCGGACCGCTAAGTTACGGGGACGTAAACGCACCAACATCAGTTGTCAAGCGATGGTGTGGGGAACAAGCATAGACACACAAATACATACATACACACACACGCGCGCGCGCGCGCACGCACATACATATATATATATATAAACAAAACAGAAAATGGAACAGGAACGTAACAGGTGACAACAAAACATTCGGACATTTAGACGATACAAAAAAGGACAGGAGAAAACAAGGACGGGTCATTCGGAGCTTTCAATCTTCTGTCGAGTACCAGATCATCTTTGCAGTTTCAACATATATATACCTCAGGTTATTTCAGTTTCTGCCTGCCAAATCCACTCACAAAATTTTAGTCTGCCTGAGGTCTATCCGAGGTGCTACGAAGTGGAACTGAATCCGGAACCATGTGGTTGGGAAGCAACTCCTGCGCCTATATATAGATATTATATATATATATATATAATATATATATATATATATATATGAAAAAACAAGTCAAAAATAGAAAATGCTAAAATAATTTTATAGTGAACATTTCAGTACCGGTTTCGGTCATTTTGAGACCTTTTCAACTGTAACGATTAAATAATTAAATTTAGAAAAATTAGAAGAAAAGTTTTTTTAAAGGAATATTTCTATAGTAGTGTTCAGATATAAGTGGCATTCTGCCTTTCTCTGACTCCCTTGTTTGCACTTGTGTGTTGGAGGTCGTTGTGAGTTCTTGGTAGGGTAGTAGAGGAAGAAGGCTGATGAGGAAAGGGGGTGGGAAAATCTGGGAGTGCCCTGATGGTCGTATTTTGAATGGTCAGTGGCGGCTGGCAGTCGCAGTTCAATTCAGGAGAATATTTCTATTGAAAGGCTTGTTTATAGAATTTGCGTAGGTGTTATACTAAAAAACATTAGTGACAAAGTTAAGGTAGAAGTGGAGAAGAGAGAAGAAGAGAAGAAGAAGAAGAAGAAGAAGAAGAAGAAGAAGAAGAAGAATAAGAAGAAGAAGAAAGACGATGTTGATGATGATGATGATGAAGAAGAAGAAGAAGAAGAAGAAGAGAATGAAGAAGAAGAAGAAGAAGGAGAAGGAGAAGAATGATGATGATGGTGTGTGTGATTATGACGACGATGATGATGATAATGATGATGATGAAAGAAAGAGAGAAGAAAAGAAAAAAACAGAGAAGGGAGAATATGAATGGTTAAAGTAGTGAGGTGTTGTATGACTTGAAGTTGGCATGTTATGGATTATAGCTGTGATTTTAGCTGTGATTAGTAATGGACTCCTTGGAATGTAACACTTGTGTGTGAATATTTCTTTCATTCTAAAGTTGAGGTATATTAATTGTTTGTCGTAGACCCGTTAAGAAGTGGCCTGTATTTTGTAATAAAGAGACTTTCTTTACTTATTCGTTGTCTCGAGGTTGTATCGTCCCTAAATTGGTAGAGGGGGAAAATCCTGAAGCTTGGTGTTTTTTTGTTGGCGCAAGTATCTATGTGTTGGCTAAAAGCTATTTTTCTGTTTTGGGGAATTTTTATCTGGGATCTGTGCAGGGCCATTCGTTTACGCAAACTATTTTTTTGTTTGGCCTATGTACTGCTCTTGACACCCGGAGCAGGTTAGTGAGTATATTAGGTTCTCCGAAGCACATGTGAAGTTGCTTTTCACTGTAAACCGTTGTCCCTGTTTGAAGGAGAACTCTGATCCCTCAATTAGATAGTCGCATATCCCGCAATTGGGTCTTCCACATTTTTTTACTGTCGGCTTCTGTGTTGAAGAGTGAATTCGGGCTTGTGTTAGGAGACTTTTCATGGATTTAGGCTGCCTCTTGCTTTTTATGATCGTGTATATATATATATGTGCTGAAAAACTTCGTTGGAGAGATTCTTCTAACACGTTGTGAGTTGTTATAATAAAGAATATAAAAAGAAGAAAAATCCACAGAATGTATGTATTTTTCATGAGATAAAATATTTACATAGTCAACCGGTCTTGTTTTTGCTAGTCATCACTAAGAAATTAGACAAAATTTTACAATTTCATGGCTTCATAAGAAGTTTTTAGTCCATGCTAGTAGCAGAAAAATTGTTTTGTTAATGAATCAGTAGCTAAACAAATCTAAAGAGAGGTAATTAGTAATTGTTATTATTAACGGTAGGAGATGTAAGTATTCTTTCTTTGAAGGTGAATTGATAGTATTTGTATTACAAAGTTGTAATTTATGAATCAAAATATGTAAAAAGTTGGTTATGCGTTTATGACGGTAAAATTGGTTATGTGTTCATATTCAGATACAGTTTGTATTTTTCCATAAATATATTCTCTTTATTTAACCGCTGTTGTATAGAAATTGTTACCTTCCATTGGAAAATGAGGAAAACAGTGAGGTTTGATTGGAGACATATATACAGCTCTCTCTCTCTCTCTCTCTCTCTCTCTCTCTCTCTCTCTCTCTCTCTCTCGAGTATTGCCGGAACGTATTAAGAATAAATACGCAAGTCATCGTTATTTTTTATTTTATTTAGTAAATATGTCTACTTGTATCTAGATTTCTTACAGTCATACACATCTGTACACAGTCATTCTTTCTCATATGCAATCATAGATACATACACGCATATATATATATATATATATATATTATATATATATATCTATATATATATATATATATATATATATATATTATATATATATATATTATATATATATATATATATACATACATACATGTGCACAGCCATTCAGTCAGAAACTTGACACAGATAACAAGTAATTGACTTTCAGCCGAATATTATCTCCAATAATATTGCCACAATTGTCAGCTTTGAGAATAAGTTGTTGTCCTTCTGGTCACAGTCATTGAAGTAAGTTATTTTATTGAAGGTAGAAGTGTGATCTTCATCTCACACTTGAATTCAACATGCAGGCGTTTGCTTCACACGATATGGATGGACATAACACCAACACACTAGATATGAATAAACAAGGAAAACAACGTCGAGAATTGTATTAGTGGTACTTTTAGAATAAACTGAAACTATAAATTTATGGGGTAGAACCTGATAACAACCTATACATTGCTGCAAAATCATATTCATCTTTAGATATATGAATAGAATGAAAATATACCGGAACGAACTTCATTCAAGTAACAGTTAATGATACGTAGGCACACGCTATTTCGTCATGCAACCGTAATATACCACGAAGTATATCAAACGTTTTTATAAGTCAAACTGTGTTCAATTGTGTTAGTAGTGCACTTAAATCACTTGTTACGGTTATTTCTACAGATGTTCTAATGAAATTATAGCCAGCACTGATTTGTGTTACGATGTTTCGTATCCGAAACGTCTGATGTAAACAACAATGAGATCGAAGGTGAAAAATGGGTAATTAATGATTGTAATTTTTCATCTTTGATCTCGTTATTGTTACTTACATCAGGTGACTCGGATACGAAACATCGTAACAAAATCAGTGCTGACTATAAGTTCTATAGAAAAATCTGTAAAGATAGCCATAACAAGTCAGGCAACAGTATTTCCCAGCAACTCCACCAAGTAATATTGTAGAAGCAAGATAAAGGTTAATGACTGCAATTTTGCTCCTAAATTGATTATTGTAATATTATTCCCAAATGTATGAATAGCGCGAAAATAACATAATGCAAGCATTATTCTAGTTCAGAGAAACTTATAACAAGGGTGACACTGCATATCACAAGAGACCAAAGAAGCTACTTTTTGACCTCGTAATAAGGCTGACCATCCACCTCAAAGTGTCAGTGATTATTGCAGTAATAACGATAATAAGAGTCGTGAAGTATATTTGCCACTTAAATGTGGCTAACCCTTAAGGGTGGATGCTACTGTAGCTTGTAGCCCCAGCAGGACACCTCCTCCAGCTGGCTATTGACACACTTTCTGTGCCCTGTCAGTATTTGCAAAGGGAAGCCATCCTTCCCATCTTCAACCTGTATACACACGGACTCGAGTTTCTGGGTATTGATCCGTCATCAGCGTGTGGCAATCACTGGTTATTTCTTTATTATAGGCACGGGGCCTTATATATAGAAGGAACATACAACTGACATGCGGGGACATAAAGACGAATGAAAAATGATATATGAAATGAACATAAATATGATGCAAATGAGACGGCCACCTTGCCCCCACTGCGAGATGAACCGTCAATACCTTTGCAATATATTCTACAATTAGACTTTACGATTAAACATACAATTAAGCTTCACAATTAACTTAACAATTAGACTTTACAGTTGACTTTAAAATACCTCTAGTTTCACTACAATGCGAAACTGTGACCTTTCCTTTCATTTTTTCCTTTAATTTAACCGTTCATATGTGTCCTTTTACCACAGAAAATTAAACTTTTTTCTTTCTTATTTTTTACAACTTTTAATACCTGTCCATTCATCAGTTCTTTTTTCATTATTTTCTTTTTGTTTAATATAATTTACAATGTTCATGTTCTTTTTTTCCGTTGTTTTTCCACAAATTTATCATACTTACCTTTTTTTCATCCTATCTGGTGTTCTTTTTCTTCATGTTTCTCTTTTCTTCGATGTTTTTTTTTTCCATTCCCTTCTAGTTTTCCGCTCCACTGTAATTCGACTGTCTGTATTTTTTCGCATTCTTGCTTGTCTGTATCTTTATCCGACTGCAATTCCTCACCTTTCTTCTGCACACCTTTGTCATACACCTCCTGGTTCTGCTGCTCGATTTCCTCGTCGCCTTGCATCTCCACCTCCTCTTCTGATATCTCTGTTATTAGTTCTTCTACGTTTTCTATTTCTTGTTGCATTCCTTCTTCCATACTCTTGCACTTTTTTGTTTCTGCTGTTATCGGTGACTTCTTTCTTTCACTCTTCCTGCTTTTTGTCTCTTCTAGTCTTTCTTTTTCTGCCAGTTCTCTTTCCCTTTGTTCTTCCATTATTTCTTCTTGTATTTCTCTTGTTATCTCCTCAACTGATTTACAACATTTTTTATTTTGTGCCCTCTTAGGCCGTACCTGTAACACCTTGGTGGCCTTCCTGTAAGAATTATTTCCAGCATCTCTCCTGTCGGCATCTCTATCGCTTCGTGCACTTCCTTATAATATTCTGGGGATCTTTTCGGTTTGAACAGCAGTTTTTAACATAATTTCTAGGTAAATAAGAAATTTTAAACTTCGTATACTGGTAGAATGTGTTTATAAAACATCTTTTTCTCTTGGCTTTATTGAGAAAATTCTATAGTTTGTAAGATATTTGTTGTTGTTTTTTTCTTCAATTTCTGCAATTTCAACCAATCAGTGACGTCTATTGAGGTAAAAAACATTCTGTGCCGTATGAATATTCCCTCGTTTAAGAAACAGGTTGGGTTTATTTACATTTGTGAAGAAAAAAAAGATACCCTTCCCCCCACCCCTAACCCTAACCCTAAAACAGATTTAAATGCAATAGATCAATACTAGGGCCATAATTATGGGTGACAATTTCATATGACACCGCTAGAAAAAAATGCCGTTCAAACCGAAAAGATCCTATTCTGGGGCTATGGCTCCGATTATTTCGGCATTCGGTTCTGCTTACTAACTGAATCTCTGGGCTTCCTTTTTGCAGCTTCGAACCAAAAATGGCCACCATTACCCAATCAGGTTCTATCATTGGAGGTACTCTTCCAACTCTAATTTTTATCAATGTCTTCCCTGGAGTGCTAGGCAATAGCGACCATTTCTTCCCTTCTATCACCTTTTTTACAATTTGTCGCTGCATCTTCTTCATTTTCGAATATGGCTGCCACTGTCCCGTATTCCTTTCCTCTATCGAGGAAGGTTATTTTCTCTTCAATGCTGCTCGTAATTAGTTTTTCTATTTCCTCCTCTGGAGCTCTCTCTACTCTTCTATTTTCGTTCGTAAAAGTTCGAAAGATTACAGTCTTCTTCTCAAT
>NC_042997.1:154949538-155047038 GCF_006345805.1 Octopus sinensis
ATTCTTCCAACACATACAGCAGCAGCTGTGCTTCCAAAGGAAATGGATAACGTATACAATAAACAACGAAGTAAAAAGTTACAGATAAAAAGAAGTATTTCATTCCTAAATGAAATCAATATCAAAATTCAACAACTAAAATAATAAAAAAAAATAGGAGAGATAAGCTTTATATGACAAAAAAAGTATGTGAATTCAAAAGAAGGCATAAAGCAATATATCCTCTCCAAATATAAAATATTTCATTGATATGGAAAGCGATAACGACTTTAGATAAACAGATTTCAACTTCAAGCCAAAATTATTTAACCAAGAGCTAAGTAAAATTTAAAAGAAATTAATTCAGTGCCAACAGCAACAATTTGGCGGAGGATTATGAAGAAAGAAACAATCACTTTGACTAGTTTGTTGAAAACAACGAACATAGTACCAGAATAATTGTGACATGCTATCACATCACGAGAAGTAGTGCAGATGTTACAAAATGCAAAACAAGGAAGGAACCAATAAGAGCCTAAACTTCTAGTTTAAATATTTAGCAAATAAACATCAAACGGTAGCAGAGGTGTTTAATGAGGTACTGACAGACTCGGAAATAACGCTTGTCTGACTAACTGTGAGGAAAACCAAGTTGTAAGTTATAGGCCTATAACTTGCTTACAACAGCTGCATTCGACCTACAGGTGCATTCTAAGGATAAGCCCTTTCAACTGGAGGATACTCGCCACTCTCACCGGCATTTCGGCAATGTAATAATCGTTTCTAACATACACACATGGAAATAAATTTATGGAGAAGCAGGTTAGTCGTTAATATTAACCCATGTACTTAACTGCTATTTTATTTTATCGAGCCTGAAAGGATGAAAGGTGAAAGAGAGCTCAGCGGGAATTGTACTGAGATAAAGAGCTGGAGCAAATACATGTCCGATTCGCCAATCCGTCATTCATTTTCAATAAGTAAAGATTTCTTTTACTTTTTCTACATTTTAAACAGTTGCGTACTTGTTCCCTGAAATCAACCGTCATCTCTTATGGCCTTCATATTCTAACATTTATATATATATAGTGACATTTCTACATTTATATAATTTGACTGAAATAAAGGCTCTTTTTGTCTCGTTGTGGAATATTATGCAGGTCGATTGTCACGGCCATAATATACAACTGCTATTTACTTTATTAATGT
The DNA here is from genome assembly GCF_006345805.1 of Octopus sinensis. NCBI lineage: Eukaryota > Metazoa > Mollusca > Cephalopoda > Octopoda > Octopodidae > Octopus > Octopus sinensis. Next base: position 154,950,727 of record NC_042997.1, read on the forward strand.
AAAGATGTCGACATGAACGATATCTCTAACCCTAATGAGATTTAATGTATTTACTTATTTCTTTATTTGCTTTATCTGAAATCTAAGCCACAATAAATCATGCAGTCTTGCACATTACTATGCACCATCTCGACGACCCTGATTCCTTTTAATATATTGTCTATTAAAAAGAGTTTCATATTCCAGAAACATCCAACTTGTTTTTTTAATCAGGACTCGCAAAGAAGACATTCATTTAACCAAACATATATTACTAACTAATATATAACTGCATAATATTCTTCAAAATCACTAACCATACGATATTTTACGCTTGTTATTTGTGCTATTATAGCCTTGTCTACATGAGAGTTAGGTGGAAAGTTCTCAGGGGTGGCTGTGTGGTAAGTAGCTATAGTCGCAGGAGTGGCTGTGGGGTAAGTAGCTTGCTTACCAACCACATGGTTCCGGTATCAGTTCCATTGCGTGGCACCTTGGGCAGGTGTCTTCTACTATAGCCTCGGGCCAACCAAAGCCTTATGAGTGGATTTGGTGAACGGAAACTGAAAGAAGCTCGTCATATATATGTATATATATATATATATGTGTGTGTTTGTGTGTCTATGTTTGTCCCCCCAACATCGCTTGACAACCGATGCTGGTGTGTTTACGTCCCCGTAACTTAGTGGTTCGGCAAAAGAGACCGATAGAATAAGTACTAGGCTTACAAAAAATAAGTCTTGGGGTCGATTTGCTCGACTAAAGGCGGTGCTCCAGCATGGCCACAGTCACATGACTGAAACAAGTAAAAGAGTAAAAGAGTAAAAGTATTCAGAAACAATCGACTTGTTTTTTAATCAGGACTCACAAGAAAGACATTCATTTAGCCAAACATATATTACTAACTAATATTTAGCAGCATAATCTTCAAAAACACTAACCATACGATATTTTATGCCTGTTATTTGTGCTATTATAGCTTTGTCTACATGAGAGTTAGGTGGAAAGTTTTCATATCTTCACGAAAAACGTAGTCTTTGTAAAGCGAAAATATAATAGCATAATTCATCTTTTTGTATTTGTAGAAAAATTTATTCTAAAACCATCTGACCATAACAGTCGATAAATTTGTATGAAAGAATCAGATAAGTATGTAAGCCTTTCATCTTAATTACTTTGATCTCTCTAAATGTGTATGTGTGTGTACGTATATGCTTGCAAATATATGTATACGTGCGTGTGTGTGCATGTAGGTATAGGAATGTATATATTTATTATATGTATGTATATACATGCATGTTTGTGTGTGTGTGTGTATATATATATATATACGGACATATTTGTAGATACACACATGCATTCATACTTACATGTGTGTGTGTGTGTGTGTGTGTGTGTGTGTGTGTGCGTGTGTGTGTGTGAGTGTGGAACTCAAAAAAACCTTTTATATGTCATTTTTCTTTAACACTTTAAATGGCTTGAGCAACTTCTATCATCGATCAGGTAAAATTATATACTTTGCACATATAATAACAAATAACGGAAGAGTAGCTGAACTTAAAATTGAGAAAGGAAACAAAATGAAAGCAGTTATGGCGTTAGAAAACATATCAAAGGCAGTACCATCATAATTAAAACAAAATCAGAGTTTTTAACACTTTAATCAAAGGCGGAGGGACAAGCCCGTGCTATTTTCAGGTCCTTCTAGATTGATGGAGACGTATCCGACTGATCTTGTTCCTAAGCATCTGTTAATCAAAGCCAGTAGGCAAATGTGGGCAGAAGGAGAATGAGTGTTCTTGGAACAAAATAAATTTTATTAAAGACGCCCAAGAACCAGGTTACGACGTTAAGCTGGAAAGACGTAACGAACGTGGAATTAGCGTCACTAGCAACCCCTTGCTGGTCAGGCCTCCGCAGACTAGTTTCAGGGTATTTGCCCCTTATCAATGCAGAGCAGCCGAACCCAGCAGGCGTCGCTACTGTCCGAAGAATTATTTACCTAAATTCAGTGGAATACATCCACTGGTTTTCAAAAATAGAAATATTAATATTTCTAAGTCTCTCTAAAGGAGACTACGGCAGCGGTACTGGATATTAATAGTTATCGCCATATTAGCTTGGCGATAACTATTAATATCCAGTGCCGCTGCCGTAGTCTCATTTACAGAGAATTAGAAATATTAATATTTCTATTAATTCAAACTATGTTGTAAACATATAAGGCTGCAAGCAGGTAGAATCGATAGCACCTCAGACAAAATGATAAGCGGCATTTTTTCCAAATATTTATGTTCTGATTTCAAAATCCCGCCGAGGTGAACTTTGTTTTCGTCCCTTTGGGGGTCGATAAAATAAAGTACCAGGCAAGTACTGGGGTCGATATAATCGATTTGTCCCCTCCCTTCAAAATTGCTTGCCTTGAACCTTGCAACGGACCAACGTCCTATTCAGACGGAATGTTGTGATCTCGTTCACTTATGTGCTCTGAAAACCGAGTAACCAGCTTAATGAGTACTAGAACTCGAATATATTTATGAATATAATTGAGATAATTAGCAAAAACAGATACATCAAAGTTACAACGGTTAAACCTGTCATTGCTTCAATCAAAATATTGATTTCAAATTTTCGGACAAGACCAGCAATTGCGAGGGATGGTGAGGGGCAAACCGATAACCAAAAAGTAAAGTCGACCTCGGCGGAATTTGAACTCAGAACGTAGAGTCAGGCGAAACGCCGTTAAGCATTTTGCCTGGCGTTGCTAAAGGTTCTGCCAACTCGCCGCCTTCGCTATCAACCAAAATATCAAAAACGTGAAGATATTAAACATTTGATAAATAAATCAAAAAGACATCTTTCTGTTATAACTCCATTCACATGTAAGATGCTTTATGGGAATTTAACATATTTTCTGCTATAGGCAGAAGCCTTAAATTTTCGCGGGAGGAGACTAGTCGATTACACCGACCCTAGTGCTTGGCTGGTACTTATTTTATCGACCCCGAAAGAATGAAAGGCAAAATCGACCCAGGCGGAATTTGAACTCAGAATTTAAAGACGGACGAAATACCTATTTCTTTACTACCCACAAGGGGCTAAACACAGAGGGGACAAACAAGGACAGACAAACGAATTAAGTCGATTACATCGACCCCAGTGCGAACTGGTACTTAATTTATCGATCCCGAAAGGATGAAAGGCAAAGTCGACCTCGGCGGAATTTGAACTCAGAACGTAACGCGCCCGGCATGCTAACGATTCTGCCAGCTCGCCGCCTTTATGGGAATATAATATCGATTGCAGTACCTGACAGGTACTTGATCTTTTCGACAACTAAAGGATCGAAGATAAAGTTGAACTTGGCAGGATTTGACTTTAAAATGTATAGGATTGTATCTAAATCTTTCGAGTTCTTTTGGAGAACACTAACATTTCACTTAATCCAGTATTTCCCGTATTCACCGTTCGTAGTTAAACAATCTTGCTGACATTCTAATATTTTTGCTACCTAAAGTACGTTCCGAATCATTTGCTGGTGCGAAAGAAAGAAAGACGACAATCGAGAGATAAAGATAGAAAGAGATATATATGTGGAGATAGAGAGATAAATAGAAAGGGAGAAAATTCAAAGATAGGGACCTACAAAGCAGAAAAATCCATTATTTTTTCTGTTTCTCTTCCCTCTCTTCTTATTTAACTATCAACCAAGCGATGGTTGTCCAATAAGGAGCCATTATGGCTAACTAATAATAAACTTTACTCTGGTCAACTTTAGATAATCAACTGAGAAATACCTGTCGCCAAACCTAGTAATGCTTTTTCCTTTGCCATCATCTTCATGTCATCAACAACATCAATACCACCACCATCACCATTACCATCATCATCATTATTATCATCATCTGAGTTGTCGTCAGAGCATGCTGTCTCTAATGTTGTCATTATCATTAATATTCTCCCTCTCTCTTTCTCTCACCCCATTTTCGCTTTTTTCTCTTATCTAAGATTTTGTGAATGTGTGTGTGTGTATGTATATGTGTATGCGTGCATGTTTGTATGTAAACGTGTGTGCTATGTGTGTATGTGTCTGCCAATATGTGAGTATGTCAGTATGTGAGTTTACCTATAAGAGAGCGTATATGAATGCGTGTAAATGATTGTGTATGCGACTACGTATTTGAAAATGTGCTTATATATATGTGTGTGTGTATGTGTGTATTTGTGTGGTGTGTGTGTGTGCACGTGTCTGCATGTGAATTTCTGTATATGTATGTGAGTCTATGTACGTGTATGTCTATGTGTGTGTATATGTGCTGTATGTATGAGGGGATGTGCGCATAATCTCGCGTATATTTCTTCCTCTCTTCCCTTTATCATTTTCTTGCTTAATCTTCAAATGTTTTTGCAACAGTTCCTGGCAGTTAAATTAATGTTTAGGCACCATTTCTTCCAGTTGAATGACCAGTTTATTTTCTGACATTTCAACAACAGACCAAAGAGCGCCATCTTCAGGAAAAAAAAACTTTCGCCATTTACCTTTTTTTTTGTGTGTGTATTTATTTGATTCTTACTTCTGTGCTAGATTTCCTAATGCCATATTGTGGCTATTACTTCAAGCTGAGAAACTACTTTCCTCTTTTTCTTTTTTTCTTTTTCAGTTTTTCTCTTTTATCCCCGCCATTTTGTCACGCCCTATATCTCTTTTACTTTTTCTCCTCCACTTCTCTCTTTCTCACCCTCTATCTTTGTCCTTCTCTGACTCTTTCTCCCTTGCTCTCTCTCACGTTTTCTGTCTTTCTATCTCTCTCTTTTCCTCAATTTCCAAGCTATTTTCCAGAAAGACAGCACCAAATCCCCTATTGTCTTAATATTATAACAGAACTATTTTAATCACATTTCAAACAGACCCAGAAATTTTCTTAACGGCAAGTCAAAAACTACAAACAAACTATTTTTCAGAGATAGTTTAGGTATAACCACACTTGTTTAGATATATTTCGTACAATATATCCGTCATTCGTTCGCTCTCAGCAAATCTTTAACTCTGTATGTCTTTCAGTGTATTTAAATCTCTAGTTAACTTTCCTTTCGATTTTTTCCTTTTTTATCTCATGGTCTATGTAGATTTGTATCTATGCAACTAACTTATCTCTTGTCTATTTATCTCGCAGAAACATATACCTGTAATCGCTTTGCCTATTTATAGTGGGCGCGTGCGAGTGTGTCCCATAAATAGATATCTCACTGATATAAGCTACGTTACGTGCACGAATGACCGTGCCGAGACGTCAAACCTGCTTTTTATGTTTTAGTATATTGGCAGCTAAATACTTAAATACAAATTTATATTCCCACATACTTTTGCTAACACCTCTACCGACTTCATTTTCAATAGAACGTCTTCATTTTATCATTTTATATCGTGGACTATGGTTTGTGATTTGTGATGTTCATTATTTATGTTCATTATATATATATATATATATATATATATATATATATATATCACTTAAATAATGAACATCACAAATCACAAACCATATATATATATATATAGAGAGAGAGAGAGAGAGAGATAGATAGATAGATAGATAGATAGATAGATAGATAGATAGATAGATAGATAGATAGTTAGATAGATAGATAGATATGGTGGGGGTGGCAGCGGCGGCGGCAGCGGTGGTGGTGGTGGTGGTGGTGGTGGTGGTGGTGGTGGTGGTGGTGGTGATGGTGGTGGTGATGGTGGTGGTGGTGGCGGCGGCGGCGGCGGCGGCGATGGTGGTGATGGTGGTAATGATGATGATGATGGTAGTGTTGGTGCTGGTGCTGGTGGTAATGATAATGATGGTGGTGGTGGGGTGTGATGATGATACAGACATTAATAGATTAGAATATACCAAAAGGTGCATGGTATATACGGTTACTTCACGTGTGCGAATGACAGTGCCGAGACATCATTTCTGCTTTTATGTTTTCGAATGTTCACATAAAGATGTAATTTTCTTATTGGTCATTTAATTTTAGTTTGGAATAATTGCCTCCTAAATCCATTTTCCCATTAAAATCTCAAGAACTTCTCAGAATCATTATTAGAATGAAATTATGCTAACAATACTGCGTTGTTCGTTGCACGCTTTTCCGTGGATGGCAAACGATCATGGGAATACTGTTATAATTGTCAACACTGGATTTCGAAAATTATATAATGCATTTCTCCGTCAGAGATCATGATTTATTTTACGTTTGTTGTATCTGCGTAGTGAGATATTGTTTATATTTTGCAATTGCTAAGGCTTCCATAGTTATTCTCTTCATTTTTATGTAATTATATGCAAATCATAGTCCCCTCAACTAATATTTTTCCATCTTCCTTTATTTTGACTAAGTCCCTACTCCTAATGACCTCAAATTGAGACCTATAATAGCAGGTCCCGCATGCGAAACCCACCGCCTCAGTAACGTTTTAGATTCCCTCTTAAAACTATACCTCAAGCATATCAAAAGCTACATAAGGGACGACCAGGATATGCTTAATCACCTTCCTGAAACAATAAACAAAAACACCTTACTAGTATCCTTCGATGTAGTCAACTTCTATTCCAATATCCCCCACAAATTAGGAATAGCGGCAATTCAATTCCAGCTAGAGAATTACGCCAACGAACTCCCACATCGCATCAAAAAAGAATTCGTGATAGAAGGGCTATATTTATCTTGGAGAATAACTACTTCGTCTTCAAAGACAACTTCTTTCGACAAAAATCGGTGATTGCGATAGGTACAAGAATTGTCCCCTCCTTTGCTAACCTAGTCATGGGATATCTAGAAATTAGTCTTTATCGTAAGGTACATAGAAAATAACTGGAAGAGACACCTGGGTGACTGTTTCATTCTTTGGCATGAAAGTATAGGGAGACTTAAAGAATTTCAAGCACTTATAAATGGACTTGATGTAAACATTCAATTCATGATGGAATATAGCCATCAACAACTTCCCTTCCTCAACATTCTCATTAGGAAATCTAACACCATAATAGAAACAGATATATACTATAAGGCCACGGTCTCCAAGCAATAGCTACTGTTCAACTCATGCCGCCCCAGACACACCATAATGAATATCCCCTTCAACCTAGCAAAAAGGATCTGTACTATAGTTTCTAATGCATGCACCAGAGACACACGACTACACGAACTAAAGGATGCACTCATCACCAGGAACTACCCACCTTCACTAATTGACATATGCTTTCAACGTGCCCTACAACTCAACATCCACGAACTCAGACATCCCAAATTAAAGAAGGATTTTTACAGCCAAAAGCCCTACCATACATCTCCACACACAATCCTCTTAAAAATGAAGCCTTCGACACCATCCTTCAAAACATTCTCCTGCTAAAAAAGGACCACAGAATGAAATTAATCCTCCAATCACACATCATCACAAAAAGCAAGAGACAGAGCAAATCTATTAAAAGTCTCCTAACACAAGCCCGAATACGTTCAACAGCAACACTGAAGCCGTCAGTAAAAAAATTTGGAAGACCCAACTGTGGAATATGCGTCAATTTAATTGAGCGATCAAAGTTCTCCTTCAAACAAGGACAACGTTTCACAGTGAAAAGCAGCTTCACATGTGCTTCGGAGAACCTGATATACATAGACCAAACAAAAAACAGTCTACGTCAAAGGATGGCTTTGCACAAATTCCAGATCAAAATTCCGAAAAACAGAAAAATAACATTCAGCTAACACATCGACATTTGCGCTAACAAAAATCCAAGCTTCAGAATTTTACCCCTCTATCAATTCAGGGACGATACAACCTGTAGCCAACGAATTAATAAAGAGTTGTTCTTTATCACAAAATACAGACCCCTTTTGAACGCATCTATAGCAAATGACATATCCACCATGGCCTTAGAATAACACAAATACACACGCAAATATTAAAATCGATACATTCAAAAGAGATACACAAGAATTCATTTAAAACAGTCCCAAGCACTGCTATAATCCACAACGATTCACTTATAGGTCACTTGACCATTTAACATCCTACTACTATCATACCACTCCCGCATTCTTTTATTATTCTTTGTCTTCTTCTCCTTCGCCTTCTTCTTCGTCATCTTCTTCCTTTCCGCCACCTCCTTCCTTACTTTACGAGTTTTAACATCTTCTAAAACAGATGTCCTCTATAGACCAGTCAAGTGTTCCAAATGTCGCTCCAATTACAGGTTAGGTTTGTCTGTCGAGCACTAGGGCTTAAATGGCAGAGACTTAACTCGGTTTCACTGGTGTATTACTGAGGTTACAACACTCCCTCCTGGACGGGACGCTGGTTGGTCTCAAGGTTAACTTCCCAGCTGCAACTGAAACTCGTCTTTAGCTGATTAGACTGCAGTAACATGAAATGAAGTGTCTTGCTCAAAAACACAACGTACAACCCAGTCCGGGGATCGAAACCACGCTCTTGCGATCGTGAATGCAACACTCTAACCACTAGATCACGTATTTTCACATAATCAAATGTATCGCGAGATATTGTTTTGCAAGAAGAAAGTTCCGACTACGATATGATTGTTAGAGTTTAGTATATTAGTCTTCGGTTACTTTATCTATGATAGCAGCACCTTTGTATGATATATTTCCATTAAAAGCTTGATATTTATAGTTCACATTGTCAGAAACAGAGGAAAATAGAGACCATCCATAGGAAACAATTTTTTTATGCGCTCAACTATCAAATATGAACATGTCTTTAGGCCGAATTCCATCTCTATATCATCTAAAAATGTTATTAAATCCAGCTGTTTCTCAGCAATCTAAATATTTCCAGAATAGATTTTTAGATGGTCCGCAAATAAATTGAGTTACATTAGTAAGTCTAACACATACATAACGGCTGGACTTTTATGAAAAAAGGCCAGTGGCTTTGTTCCCGAAATAAACAGAAGTATGTATGTTTATATATATGATTGTATGGATTATGGTGATAGGTAGGTAGGAATGGTGATAAGTGGGTGAGTGGTGGCTTAGTAGGTAGGTTAATAGGTAGGTATGTAGGTAGGTTGAGAGCGAGGGAGGGAGGTAAGAATTTCATAGATACACGGGTAAGTATGGGTAAGCGAATTGGTACCTGGGTGTGCACGGATGGCTATGAAGTATGTAAGTAGATACGTAAATATTTGGTAGGTAAACTGGTGGGCATATTCCCGCGTTGTGATCTATAGTGACTCGGTCTCTCAACGAACTAATAGGGAAGCGTTTGTGCAGAGGCTCGATGTACAAGAAATGGCAACCGAATCGCCCTCAAAACATAACCTACTGTCTTAAAAAAAAGGATGTGTCCCTTAAATAATGCAGTTCTAGAAACACTATCTGAAAAAAAAATCTGGATGATCACAACTAAAATGCTTAGTTACGATATTGAATATATTGACTGAGTATTGTCCATGCTTGCACTAGGTACAGTAATCCCTCGACTATCGCGGGTGTTACATTCCAAAACACCCCGCGATAGGTGAAAATCTGCGAAATAGAAACAGCACTGTACTGTATATTTTTTTTAATAATTTGTATATATTTATTTTGCTATAAATGCAAAACAACGCCATGGAGTAATCGGCGTATGCTTAAATGATAAACCGCGATAGGTGAACCGCGATATGGCGAGGGATTACTGTATATACATTTACATTTAATTCTTAATTGGCTCAGTACACTTAGCTGTAAATAGGTACGAATTTTAGATATGGCCAACGTACCTTTATATAACACCACAAAAACAAGCTTTATGGATGAGTATGATCCATATCTCCAAAATAATTTAAATTTCACTCGATAGTTTTCTATTCGATTGATCGATCAATCGGTAGATAGATAGATAGATAGATAGATAGATAGATAGAGAGATAGATAGATAGATAAATATATACATTTATACAAACATATATACATATAGGCGTGTGTGTTTGTGTGTGTATGCGTGCACATCTATGTATGTATGTATGTATGCATGTATGTATGTATGTATGTACGAGTGTATGTATATGTGTATGTATTCAAGTAAATATGCATGTATGTAAATGAATGCATACATATGTGTGTGTGCGTGCGTGAATATATGCGTGAATGTGCTCGAAACTTCGAAATCACAAGCAACCTGTATTTCTGTCTAACAAAAAATATATATGTGGGTGTATAATCATGTATATGATATTGTATGTGTGTGTGTGCATGAGTGTATCGTGTTGCAGATCGTTTTTCTTCCATCACAAAAGAAAATAAAGTTTATCTGTCTCTGAAATCTCTAGTCAATGTCAATTTGCCATCCATTACTGATATCGTATTCTTTTTTTCTAAACTTCGACACGCTTCCGGTTACCTTTGTATGTTCATCCAGGAAAAGATTAAAGACCAAAATAAAAATAATAAATAAAGTCGATAACTGTTTCCAATTGATACGAATCATTCAGCGATCAGCTTCTCTCGAGAGAATTTGTTATTCTGTGTCACACAAACAACTAACACTTAATTCATTTTTGAATCAGAGTTGGGTTTGATAAGCATTTTATTTATTAGTCATTTGTCATTTTCTTTCCCCGTTTGTTCTTGTTTTTTTGTTGTTGTTTTTTTGAGGGGGGGGGAGATTGCTCTTTTTTTTCTTTCTTTTCTGTTCTATTTCATCGGAGATGGATTATAGGATGAAATACAAGGAAACTATTAATGGTCTACGTTGGCAATGATTATACCGCAAAAGATAAGTTAAGTTGCTACGAGCAATGAAGAATTCTTTGTGGAAGCCTACCAGTAGAATCATTCTTAGAATCGTTCTTGTGTGAAGGCCATAATCCTTTATCCCTGTCTAACGCTCTCGTCCGGTCCTTGGGTGTTTCAGGCAGCGATCACATCGTTGCAAGCATTCGGGCTAGTTCTCCGGTCATAGAATAAATTGACTTTGGCCCTTCTTCCCACCAGTCAAAAGCACTCCACACAGGATCATGAATACTGCCATTCTTCCTTTGGTTTACGTCATCTTTTTTTTTTAATCTAACGTTTCGAGTTCTTGTCCTTTGTATGAGAGAAGGAAACATACAAAAAGTATTTAGCTTATACATCGTTGATCACTGTACGCTCCCATTCTTCTGATTTTGCCTCTCTCTTCCATTTGGGTCCGGGCTTTTAGGGTGCTTTGGTTTTTGAGGGTTTTTTTTACTATATCATCTTCCCATTGTTTGCATGCCTTATATCTACTCTCTACCAATCTTTCGGATACCATGCAACACCTATACGAGTCCACGTGTTGCCTGTGAGCTTTGCGACATATCCAGTCCAGCAGAACTTATGCATTCGATGCCGTGATCACATCGTTCACGTCATCCCATTCTTGAATTATCGTGTTTTGGATATGCTTCCACAATGGCATTGCTAGTATACATTTTCCCAAGTCCCGCTGTACCATAACCATAGCTATTTTCTGTTGTTGCTTCATCTTAATAGCCCATGTCTCACTTGCATATAAGAGCGCAGGTAAGACGGTGATTTGGAGAATGGCACATAGAGTATTGTCTGGCTGAGCTTTGAGCACATCTTTAATCGAGGCAAATGCTTTCCCTCTTGCTCAAGGTTTCAGAACTGATGTCTTGATATATATTGATTGTCTGTCCCAAATAGACGCTCTCCATCTTGTCAATTTTATCGTTTCCTGCTACTACTCAGCGTTTTGGGACTGCAGGTATTTTGTTTTCACATGTTTATTTTGAAGCCTACAACTGAACTCAATGTGTACAGTTCTTTTAGTATGGTCTGCAGCAAATCTGAGGTTTTTGCGAGGAGCCCCATGTCCACGAATCGGAGGTATTTTAACAGCCTGACATTGATGTTGACGCCACCTTTCCAATCAAGGTCCCTGACAATTTTTGAGACATGCATTGAAAATCTTTAGAGTCACGGTACCTCCTTGTTTGACGCCCTTGCGGACTGAAACTCTTATAGGTAGTGATGACTGATATATATCGATGGCACATCCCTAGTTCGCCTCACTGAGAGGGTCAATATATTGACCCCGATTCCTTGCATTTCAGCGAGAATTCAGCGTTGCATTCAAACAGATGCCGCTGTAATGCTTTTAAGTAATTTATGGGGACGATGCAAGAAGACAGCTTATGCTCTTTCTCACGTTCTAGAAGTTGTGTTGAAGTGAATATGCAGTCTATTGTGTCGTAGTCTTTCCAAAAAAATGAAACTTCATAATAAACAATAAAATTCTACAAAAACAGAAGACTATGAAGAGGAACTTAAAAATCGCCTTGAGTATTCCGTTCTCTACAATGCGATAAGACATCTGGAAAGAGACTTCGAGAATTGTTTGAAGAAGCTGCTGTGACTGCAAAAAAGTGGAAGAAAAATCTTAAGAGACTCAAGAGAGAAAGGACACTATAAAATCGGTGTTGATGGTACTCATAAATAAAGACAGGCTCAAGGTGGCAGACAAAACGGTAGCAGAGAAGGTCAGTGAAATCTATGACCCCCAATCTTACTTTATTAGAAAAGTAATTGGGAAGATCTTAAAAGCAAACAACCCATATACTTACTGTCTCACTTCTGCAAGTTGTTTGTAGAAGTCATAGTCACCAGCCTAACAAAAAATGTCAATGACCAACAGCCGACGGGGAAGCAGGTTTTGGATCTTGCTGCACTAAAGAAATTAAACGAGTAAAGACTCTTTCGGTCATGAATGATCATGGGATTACACCTTGAAAGTTTCCCTCCTAGGTACAAGTCCGAGCAAGATTGTTTATGGAAGACCAGAAGTCGCCCATGCATGCCAGCCTCCCCTCTCTACACCACCGATGTTATCCAAGGGAAAGGCAAAGTCTGATACAGCTTGGCGCAACCCATTTCTACAGCTGAGTGAAATGGAGCAACATGAAAGAAAGTGTCTTGCTAAAAAACACAACACACAGCCCTGTCGAGGAATCGAACTCACTACCTCATGATTGTAAGCCTGACGTTCTAACCACTGAGTCATGTGCCTTCATATGAGATGCTTACAGCACCCAGGTTTCCCTAGCGGTCACCGATCTAAGTACTAACTAGGCTCAACGTTGCTTAGCTTCGGTGATCGGACGAGAACCGGTGCATTCAACATCATATGGCCGTAAGCAAACTAAAGAAACTATATCTGTGTATACTAACACAGACAACACATGCACACACATACGCGTGGATATGCAATCATGCACGTATGCACACATACAAACACACACACACACACACACACACACACACACACACACAAACAAACAAACACACAGGCGTACATATACACACTTACATTCACACACACAGAGACTCACACTCACAGACACACACATACACACAGACATAATTCATAAAATAATCCCATTTATACCATGAAAAAGTAACTACCGAAGAAAAGATATTGATATTTCTTTTGCAAATTGTTCAATTATTTAATAATCATTTGTTATGTTCCAGTTGACGATTCTGTTTATGAAAAGTAATTTTACTTTTAATGTGATTTTGTAAAATTTGAATTACACAAATCAATTTTCTTTTGTTGGGCCTATTTCCGTTTTCAATTTCCTTACATTGAAGATTTTATCAGTTAATTTATTCCTAATAATTATGTTTCTCTTTCAGGTGGTCGGAACTTCTGTTGTGGTGACAAGCATTTTCCTTGCCAACAATTCCAATCAGCCAAATCAGAAGTTATGGCGGTACTTAATTAAGATACAAGAATTCATTTAATATACTATAGAATGCAAAGCCTAGTTATTATTTTGTTGTTGTTGTTGTTATTGTTGAACTAAATCAACTGCAATCCAGCTCGTCTATGATCAAAAGGCATTCCAACCATGACAACCCTGCCCATTTTGTCTTTCAAACAGGGTTTCTATCGTCATATTATCTAATGTAAACGTTAGGGTGTTACTTGAGGTAGAGTTGGCTGCTAAATTTAACAGTACGAACGACCAATTTTACGTACTGTCCCCTTACAGTTTTTTTTTTTCGATAATCCTATAACATGGAAAAAATTACATATATTCGTGTACCGTATTTTCTGGACTATGAGCTGAACTGCCCATGAACCCGCAATCCCGAAAACCATAACTTAATCCAAGCAATAGCCTATTGAGGCTATGTTCGGCTCTGTTTTAGAAAGGGCAGCCTTCATATCTGGTGTGATATCCAGTCAATATCCTAACTTCGTTTTAATGGCAAGGAGAGTGGAAAACGCGGTCTCACACTCATAGGTGGTTGGAAATTGCATCAGTACTTCAAGAGTCATCTTTGTGACATCAGGATATCACCGTGCCATTTCAATCCAAAAGTTAGAACAGCACATTTCACTGAAAAAAAACTTTTTGCACCTCCATCACCGACCAAATCAATGAACTGCTCTTGAATTAAATTGTCTTCTGCAGGCTGATCGCCAGCACAGAGTACAAAGGGGTTCTTGATAAAGAGGCAGTTTTTTGTCAAAGTCTCCATTTATTGAACTGGGATACTTCGTTTCGAAATGCCTCCTAAACTTGCTGGGCTTTAGTGAAGTAATCGCCAAAACCTCGGAGCACAAAAAGAAATTATGGTTTCTCTTCTCCACCAGGCTTTATCAAAGTAAAACTGAATTTCAAATAAGATTCGTCATATCTCATTTTTTTCTTTGGGAGTATTATAAAAAAGATAAAATTCAGTAAGCCAATTTAATATAACTACAGAGTGTATTTATTTCGCACTTATCAGGTATGCATATATGCCTTATTGTAGCCAGCTTTTGGGTGTACCAATTAACAAAAAAGCTTACCTCTCGCTTGTGGAAGAAAACCAAATGTAAGTGAGATAAACCTCCGTAAACTGATAACCATTGAGAAGAGAGTTCTGTCAGAACACATTGCCATGGAAAACAGCCTTGCAGGATGAGAATGGATGTCTGGCAAAGGGCTTGGTCATGTGGGAACATGCACCGGTGAGGATAACAACGGCGTAAGAAATGCTAACATGTGGATCGCAATAGTGGAGTGGTGAATCATGTGAGCGTAGAATACCGACGGCACATGCACGATCAACCGTTATATCCGCATATTTTCCATCGGCCAATCACACTTATTGTACTGCAAGTATGATTAGCGTGCAAACGTTTCTGCCAGCTCTCTGCCTTTCATGCACATATATATAGGCTGTGTGATGGCACCTTACCAACACATCTTGTTACAAATCCATTACCTAAATAAATCATCTAAAAGTACGAGAGGTATTTTATCGGTCAAATTTTCGACAGTTATTTCCGTGATTTCATTATTCTTTTGTGTGTGTGTCTGTATGCTTTTTTTACAGTAACGATTCTCTAAATACATCAATTTCAGGTCTTCCTATTAATGACAGCTAGGTTCAAATGTATAGATTTCCTTTAAAGAATGAGAAGAGGAAAATTTGAACCAATAAAAACTCTGAACAAAGAAGCAAAAAAATTTGTTTTCAAGTTTTTTTTTATAGTTAATGAAATATCATTTAATCATTAGATATTATGATGGATAATTCGGTCTCTTAAATAGCAACCATTAATTATTGCAAAGGGTTAATTAATAAATTTAATAATGTTATTTTCATCTATCATAAGATCATTGTTCGATAAATTAATTCTGCTATCATTAAATGTGTAGTATAATTTTATATGAGCATTGTTTGTTTCTTTGTTGTTGTTGTTGTTGTTATCGTTATTATTATCATTGTTGTTGTTGTTGCTGCTGCTGTTGCTGCTGCTGCTGCTTTTGTTGTTGATGATGTTTGTTGCTGCTGCTGTTTCTGTTGCTTCTACTGCTGTTCTAAAACTGTTTCATCTTTGGAGATGTCAGATCAAATCTGTGATTCGCAGGTTCATCGCTTTAAGCTGCGCTTTAATTAAATTTCCTGCGATATAAGAAGGCTTCTGTTTCAACCCTAGACTGATCGCTTCGTTTCATACAATCCGTTTAAAACAATCGCTATTTTCCTCAGAGGACTATTTTTCCCCTTTTCATTTCTTTCAAATATTGTTTTCAATTACCGTAAACCCTCGAGTATAATCCGCATTTTTTTCCCAAAATTTAAAGGTCAAAATCCCTAGTGCGTATTATACACGAGGTTAAAAATGAGAAATATCTTCTAAGCAATGTTCGAGTCTCTATTTGCTGTCCGGCAATGTTTATTCAGACGCGTTTTGTGATGCCGGACGCGAAAATACTTTAAGCTAAGCCTGAAAGCAATGAAGTCAAAAGAATCATCCATAACTTGCAGTAAGCAACATTTATTAAACGTTATTACTGTTATTACTTTATTTTCTGCAAACAAAATGCACAAAAATGCTACGTTTGCATTATGTTATATATACAATAATAATGTGGTTGAGCTTTTTCCCTTTTACCAAGTTACTGTTTACGACGTTTAACATTTCGATAGAAGATCCATTTTTCGTCACCAGTCACAAGTCTATCCAAAAAGGGTGAAATGAGTTCGCGAGAATGGAGAGAAGAGCAGATGTCAACTTGGAATTTGCGGTTGCTTTCGGAAAATTCATGAGGCACCCATTTTCCAAGTTTAGGAAGCTTTCCAAGTTGTTGAAGATAACGATGAACAGTTGTATGATTTGAACTAAGCTTTATTGCCAATTCTTCAACTGATAATGCAGGATTTTCTTCAAGTATGGCCTCAAGGGGCTTATCATCAAACTCAATTGGACATCCTGTTCAGTCTTCATCTTCAAGGCTGAAATCTCCACTTCTGAATTTTGCAAACCATTTTCTGCAGGTTCTTTCATTCAAGCATTCTTTCCCATAAACTAAGTGCCTGTTTCGAGTCGTTTCGGCTGCAGAGTTTCCTTTTTTGTACTCATAAAGCATTATGTGCCTCAATTGCTCTTTGGATACTTCTATGTTAGAAAGGGTTTTAATCAAAGAAATTTTAATTCTGTTATTCTGTAAAATAATATTTAATTAGTTTAAATGTACACAAATGCATAAAAATAATTTTTAATTCTATTAGACATTCTAAAATACTATTAAATTTCATTCAGTTCTTAAAAAGGTAAAATCGGACAGAACTTATGGGATGACCTGATACTTTGCCGGGCTTCTGCCAAAATTTAAAACCAATATGGTGACAGGGCGAGAGAGAGAGAAAGAAATAATTAGCGATAGAGAAAAATGCGGAGCAAAAGCATGGTAAAATCTCCAAGTCGCAAAGCTTTCAATGAGAATCGAGAAGTTATAATCTTTTCTGCTATTGGCACAAGGCCTGAAATTTTGGGAGAAGGGGTAAGTCGATCGTATCGACCCCAGTACTCAACTGGTACTTAATTTATCGACCTCGAAAGGATGAAAGGCAAAGTCGACCTCGGCGTAATTTGAACTCAGAACGCAGCGGCAGACGAAACACTGCTAAGCATTTCGCCTGGCGTGCTAACGATTCTGCCAGCTCGCCGCCTTTCGAGAAGTTATAATAGTAAAACACAAAGATTGAACACTGTGGTGAGAGATGAAAAGAGACGGAGGAGACACAAGAAAAAAGAGACGGGGGATAAAATGAACGCATACACACAATCTTTCTCAAATATGTGAGAGTCCAATATAAACTGGCAAATATTGAAGTATAAACTCATAAAGAAATGTGAGCCAATCCAGACATACGAACTAATACTTATACATAAGCTAATTGCAGAATATAGCTAAAATATGACCCCAATTCTGAATTGTGAACCAATAATGAAATATGAGCCAATAATAAACTATGAACCAGTTCTGAAATACGGCGAAATACTGAATTCTGTTATAATGTTAAAATACAATCCATAACGCTGAAATAGGTTGCAATGAAAAATAATGATTCAATCGTAAAGTATGAGCCAATGGTGAAATATGACCTAATGCTGAAATAATTTTAATTTCATTGAGCTTCGTTTGCCGTATTAACTGTATTGTACAATACAGTCTATACTTCTAATATACATTGCTTCCTTTACCATTTGTGTGTGTGTGTGTGAAAAAGAAAGAAAGAGTCAGTGAGTCTGTGTGTGGAGTGACAATGAGTTCAATATCATCATTAGAGTTAGGGTGGCGAAATGGCAGAATTGTTAGCACGCCGGGCGAAATGATTAGCGGTATTTTGTCTGCCGCTACGTTCTGAGTTCAAATTCCGCCGAGGTTGACTTTGCTTTTCATCCTTTCGGGGTCGATTAAATAAGTACCAGTTACGCACTGGGGTCGATATAATCGACTTAATCCGTTTGTCTGTCCTTGTTTGTCCCCCTCTGTCTTTAGCCCCTTGTGGGTAATAAAGAAATAGGTATTTTGTCTGCCGCTACGTTCTGAGTTCAAATTCCGCCGAGGTTGACTTTGCTTTTCATCCTTTCGGGGTCGATTAAATAAGTACCAGTTACGCACTGGGGTCGATATAATCGACTTAATCCGTTTGTCTGTCCTTGTTTGTTCCCCTCTGTGTGTAGCCCCTTGTGGACAGTAAAGAAATAGGAGTTGTTAGCACACCGGGGAAAATGCTTAGTGGCATTTCGTCTGTCTTTACGTTCTAAATTCAAATACCACCGAGGTTGATTTTGCCTTTCATCCTTTCGGGGTCGATAAAATAAGTACCAGTTGAATACTGAGGTAGATGTAACCGACTTACCCCTCCATCAAAATTGCTGGCCTTGTGTCAAAATATGAAACTAATATTATCATTAGAATCAGAAATATTTCGCCATAATCCGTGCAAACCAAGCTCTAAAATGCCAGTTCTCACTTGATTTATCTTAGTTGTTTGCATTTTCGTTCAATATTTATTATTGTTGTTGCTGTTATTGTTGTTGTTGTTGTTGTTGCTGCTGTTGTTGTTGTTGTTGTTGCTGTTATTGTTGTTGTTATTGATTACCAAACGAAAAGCCGCACTGATTTCAGCTCTGTAAGTTTTTGTCAAAAATTTCCGTTTTTCCGCCAAGTTGAATGTTTGTTTACTAATTTATTTTCGATGTTTTCGAAGAACTCAACAACTGTATCAACACGTGATTGATTTTTTTTTTTTTTTGAAGCTATCTTCTCGAAGAGACGAAATTTTCGACTTTTTTTTATTTCAAACCATGTTGGCCCCCTTCTTACCTTCAAAAATCGATTTGAATTCAAACGAATCCATAATGATCTTAAAGAGGGAAAAGCACAAAAGCATGAAAGTGAAAAAGTAACTGAGAAAATTTGAGAGAAAGCAAAGAAGCTAAACTGAGGGTGTCATTAATTTCGCTATCCTTGAGAGGGGTAGTAATGGGATTACGACGACTTCAGGAATATACATAGCGCAGTATGGGAACAGTAGCAACAACAACAGAAATACAGCAAAACAACAACAACGAGAAGAACAATAGCGAAAATGAGAACATTACAACCGCAATAAAATATAACGATAATGTTCTGAAATTATGAGTCCTGAGGGAAACAATCTGCAACAACGCAAATTCCTTAATTTCCACTGCCACAACCATAGTCACTGTAACCAATCAGAATCACTGGCAACAAAATCAAACAATTGCACCAAAAGTTCTACAAAGGCAGCTCTTGCAGGAGCAGAAAAAATAATCGAACACGTGCCTATAAGCTTAAGAGAAGTACAAATACACGGTCAGGTAAACGTGAGAGCCGCATTGGTGCTGACATTAAAGTTGGCGTCTGCCTTATAATTATCAGAGCGAAATGGTAATTTTCCTAAAGAACTTTCCAAAAGATATGGTAATAAATCTGTTGTTGTTAACTCAAACAAACCAATCGTGTTATAGTGCAACACAGAGGTGATACGGATAACGGCACTGCAATAAAAAAAAAGAAAAATCCTTAACAATGACATTGACAAAACTGCCAACAATGACAACAAAACCATCATCTGCTGAAAACAAAGAAAAACAACAATGTCATCAACAAGAAGAAAAAGGCACAGGAGTGGCTGTGTGGTAAGTAGCTTGCTAGCCAACCACATGGTTCCGGGTTCAGTCCCACTGCGTGGCATCTTGGGCACGTATCTTCTGCTATAGCCCCGGACTGACCAATGCCTTGTGAGTGGATTTGGTAGACGGAAACTGAAAGAAGCCTGTCGTATATATGTATATATATAAGTGTGTGTGTATATGTTTGTGTGTCTGTGTTTGTCCCCCTAGCATTGCTTGACAACCGATGCTGGTGTGTTTACGTCCCCGTCACTTAGCGGTTCGGCAAAAGAGGCCGATAGAATAAGTACTGGGCTTACAAAGAATAAGTCCCGGGGTCGATTTGCTCGACTAAAGGCGGTGCTCCAGCATGGCCGCAGCCAAATGACTGAAACAAGTAAAAGAGTAAAAAAGAGTAAGTAAAAAAAAATAACACAATGGAAAGTGAACAAGAAAAATGTTCACACCGACAAGAGCAACTTAGAAAATGTCGAGAACGTTACCGAAAAGTCAGACGAGAAAATGAGAACACAAAAATCAACATCAACAACAACAGAAACAACGAAGGGTATAAAGAATTTTAAAAGCATTAACACCAAGATATATAGATCCCATGGAGGAATCTCATCTTCCGACTGAAGATCGTAAGTGAACCTTTATATAAAAAGACTTCAGGCGAATGAACCTTTATATAAAAAGACTTCGGTTATCGTACTTCTAGAGGACGAGCAAAACCTTCCGGCGAGAAGCATAATCATTTACAGATCATTAATCTTTTATCTCTTATCGTTTACTCGCTTCAGTCATTAGGCTGCGGCCATGCCGGGGCACCACCTTGAAGTATTTTAGTCGAACGAATCTACTCAGTGCTTAACTTTTATAAACCTGGTATATATTCTATCGTTCTCTTTTTTACCGAACGGCTAATTTACGGGACGTAAACATGCCAACACCAGTTGTCAAGCAGTGTGGGGGACAAACACAGACACAAACACACAATCACACACACTCACACATACACACACACACACACACACACACACACACACACACACACACACACGCATATCTAGTCTATTTTCATTCCTCCACTTCACTCTCTATTTCATATCTCTAGAATAACTATTGCTTAACCATTTTCTCACACCGTCTCCGATGAAGGGATATATAAAATTTCCCGGAAACAGCTGTAAGGCCTTCTTTATAAATGTTCCGAAATCTTTCACAGCCTTGGATTTTTATCACATTCTGTTAATTTATATATATATACGCATGCTGATATGTGACTTACGTTGGATTCCTCGTTCGCATAATCACCGAACCTGGAACTTAACTATAGTCTATCTATAGCACTTACTCAGCATTACTTGATACCTTTGGGTCTTCTTGACACCATTACCTCTCATAACCTATATATATAGAGAGAGGGGGGAGGTAATACTCCAGCATGGCCGTAGTCAAATTACTGAAACAAGTAAAAGAATAAAAGAATATATATTGATGACAGGCTTCTTTTAGTTTCCATCTAACAAGTCTCCCAAATCTACTTACAAGACTTTGATTAGCCCAAAGTTATAGTAGAAGACATTTTCCCAAGGTGCCACGCTGAAGGACCGAATCCGAAACCATGTGGTTGAGAAGTAAACTTCTTACCACACGGCCATGCCTGTGCTTCTAAATGTATAAATTTTTTTTTTTTAAAGCTAGAAGAATGCAAATCCTTCCTCCTGCACTGGCAGAAAGAGCCTGAAAAATTTCAGTGACGCTAGTTGAGCTACAAGGAGAAGTAATAGATTGTCAGTCTTTCTCTTATGAGAAATACTTGGAGAGCAGATCTGAGAGTCAAATGTTAATCATACTCGAATGCTTTCTTTTTCTAATCGCCAGACCTGTTCCATACCGAAAACACAAAACACACGGTATCAATAGAAGTCAAAAAGTCAAAGGGCTTCAAATGTGATGATACTAGGATTCTTGAGCATTTCAGTTCCCTTCTTTCTACATAGGAATGACATTGTTCTGTTGTGTCTGGGGAGAGTCATGTTTTTTGTGTGCCTTATAATGTAACACACTCACCGGTAAAATTTCCACTTATTTCTTATTTTTATTTTCCTAAAATTTCCGTTGCGTCTTGCAACCTTTTCAATAGTCTTGAGTCTTGAAAAGGTTGCAAGACGCAACGAAAATTTTAGAAAATAAAAATAAGAAATAAGTGGAAATTTTACCGGTGAGTGTGTTACATTATAAGGCACAAAAAGAAAATGACTCTCCCCAGACACAACAGAATATGCTTCAACACACGAACTCATATAAAAAATCTTGCAAACCAAATCCCAAAACGAAATGACATTGTTATTTTCCATTTTGACACGGCATGGTTCATACATTTTACAAGTATTGCGGTTAATTTATTTATGCATAGCGTCTCTAATATCTTAGAGTGTAGAATACTGGGAAATGGTTTTCAATAATTAATCCAAGCCATTAACAACATTAATTCCTTATTCTGGAGAATTAATGTTATTTTCCCCTCCAGCATCCAATCAGGTGCTAGTTCTGGTCTTGTAATCAGTTTAATGCTGCTATCTTACAACTATGGGTTTTAATAATGTGTTTAGGCCACAAATTAGCGCTAAAAATTTTTTACTGCCTCCTACTGTTTTCCAGTTGCTTGCAGTTCTTTGTGTTTCATGAGCTTTATATGTTTGGTTCTCCAATGGTGGGCCATTTTTGTAGTGCTATTACATTTTTGTTTTTGTTTTTCATTCTGGATAGGGATCATTCCACTTTAAATTATTATTACTTCGGGTCACTAAACCCTCTCTCACTGCAATGTAACACTGCCCAGTCAGTCCATTAAGGTGTAATAATATTTGTTACAAATGCTATGATAGCCTAAACTCTCCACCAATTGACGAGGAAGCATCTGCATGGTCTTTCGGCCGATTAGAAATTCAAACCAAATCTCCCTCAAAGCAAGAATGGGATTGTACTTATGAAGCTCAGATTCACTACCCACCACATTCCATATTTAATTGATTATAATTAACATTTCAGAGTTGTTTCCTTTGCCTCTTTTTTTACCCAAGTAAATCGTTGAGATAATGATTATTTTTATCATTAAAAGTTTAATTTTAAATTATTAAGACTCCTTGGTTTAATACTTCCGCTTTGCTATTGGATAATAATAGCTTCTACAAACTAGTAATGGAACTTCTACGAAGTCACTTGACCGGTTGGAAATAGTCAAATCTCCTCTGGAACTTACACTATTCTCTTTAAAAAGATATGGTACATTAGGCATGTTGTTAATTTAGTTACATTATGTCGAAGAAAAACTGAGATTGTCATTGCTGGAACACTTGTTTTCATAGGTCTGCACAATCAATGCTAGTCTTGGTCAAGGCAACAACAAAATCAACAACAGTTAAACTTTCCCTAAGCCCAACAACAAACATTATTTTCTTCCTTTCATTCCAATTTCTTTGTCTGATCGATTTAAGTTCCATTTTAACTGATCTAAACTTACTTCAATACATGTCTATTCTTTCATATACGAGGAGACTTCTATACCGTACCAAACCGTAGAAAATACTCTTTTTCTTTGCATTGGCTGGTAAAAATTGACTATTTCAATTTGTGAGTTAAATTTATAAACAGCGACTCGAGAAGCAGTAAACTTTAAGAGATATAAAAACCAGATGGCCAAAAAGAATACATCGCTTTTCAAGGGGGCGAAAATTACATTCCTTTGAAGCTTCAGTATATTATTTTTACTTATTCTATTTGCCGCCATCAGAAGTCGATTTAGACTATAATCAGAAACGTAAGAGCCTGCAATAATTATAAAGAAACATCTATCTCCTGTCTCTACACCAGCAGGTTTCAATCCATTTTACAAATAAATGGCTTTTTATCTTCAAATATACAGCTGAGTAATGGTGTCGTGTAAGAGTATTACAAAAAGAAAACACGCCTAAAACTTTTTCCAAACTATTTTTTCTCAACCAGCATAATAACATTATCCGGCAAATGTTTAGTTATCAGAATATTCAACAATCAAATCGTGTAACCCTAATTAATTCAAATGAACTAATGCCAGCTTTAAAATCGATTTTTTAGGTGTATCCCAGGATTTAAGAAAAATTCGTTGCTAGTAGTTTGGTTTACTTATAATGAAGACATGATAACCCAATAATTCTTATCGTGTATTTTATTTTATCGGGGGTTAAATATAAGACAATTTCAAATTTTCATAACATTTACTCACCGTTTTTCGTCTATTACTTAAAATTTAGTTTATTATGCCAGTTTATGTATAGTTGTGACTCATGACATGTCAACAATTCGGTTTCGTAGTATACTTTTGGGGGGACTAAAACCAATAAATATATATTTAGCATATCTACGACGCTTGAAGTTCTGATCAAGAGAACCTCAGTACACATTCCTACTGTAGTTAGCAAGTATCGTCTCCATCAGTTTTACCTTCACATCTTTCAATGACAGAAATATTACCATAAATTCTTTCGCCTTCGTCGTCAAATGAATCACTATGACTAACATGGACAAATTGCAAAATAAGAATATAGAATGTGAAACTTTAATGATATTTTGCATCCTTAAGATCGATAGCTCTGAAGCAAATTACATACATTTTGTATATTTTATTATTTATTTATTTATTTATTTACCACAGGAGTGGCTGTGTGGTAAGTAGCTTGCTTACGAACTACATAGTTCCGGATTCAGTCCCACTGCGTGGCACCTTGGGCAAGTGTCTTCTACTATAGCCTCGGGCCAACCAAAGCCTTGTGAGTGGATTTGGTAGACAGAAACTGAAAGAAGCCCGTCGTATATATATATATATATATATATATATATGTGTGTGTGTATATGTTTGTGTGTCTGTGTTTGTTCCCCCCACCCCACGATCGCTTGACAACCGATGTTGGTGTGTTCATATCCCCGTAACTTAGCGGTTTGGCAAAAGAGACCGATAGAATAAGTACTAGGCTTCCAAAAAATAAGTCCTGGGGTCGATTTGCACGACTAAAGGCGATGCTCCAGCATGCCCACAGTCAAATGACTGAAACAAGTAAAAGAGTAAAAAGTATTTATTTATTTTTCAGAAACACCTGACATAATACTTTCAAGAATTTGCAGCCATCTTATTCCATCTTATTTAAAATTTCGAGGATACACTCAAAACCTCACTGAAGTACTTTGAAATCAACCTCGACCTTGGAAATGCAAGCACAGGACCGCCCTGTCTGGCATGACTGCACCAACAGAGGTGCAACCTCCTACGAAAGTAACAGGATCACGGGAGCCCAAAGGAAACGTGAGCTCCGCAAGCCTACGGCGATCTCCTGGCCTTCAGTTCCAGCGCCCGATCTACGGCAGAACCTTCCGAGCTCGCATCGGTCGCAGCCGGACACAGCGTGACCCATCTTTCCTCATGCGATGTCCTTGGTCATCGTGACAACGACGGACGAACATCATCATCATCATCATCATCATCATCATCATTATTATTATTATTATTATTATATTATTATTATTATTATTATTATTATTATTATTATATTATTATTATTCAGTAGTTTTATTTTTATAGCGTGCTTTTACTTCACTACCGAGCGCAGCTCTGTGTGCCTTGGGTATGTGCTGTGATTTGTTGTGATGCTCTGATGGTTATTGTATGGAAAGTGTTCTGCGTAGGATGTGTGCAGTGCCTAGTAGTGCAATTTTCTGTATGTTATATGTGTTTGTAAGTCCTGGTGTTTTTGTTATGTATTTGTCTGAATACTTTTTATCATGCCTAATGCACCTACTATGATAGGAATTGTTTCTGTTTTCAGATTCCACATTCTAGTTACCTCTATTTCCAGGTCTTTGTATTTTGAGAGTTTCTCCATTTCTTTTAGAGACACGTTGTCATCTGCCGGTATTGGTACATCAATTAGAAAGCATTTTTTTTTCTTCATGATCTCTAACAACTATATCTGGTCTGTTGGCCTTAATTTCTCTATCTGTGTAGGTATTATTATTATTATTATTATTATTATTATTATTATTATTATTATCATTATTATTATTATTATTATTATTATTATTATCATCATCATTATATAAGCCGGCGAGCTGGCAGAATCGTTAGCACGCCGGGCAAAATGCTTAGCGACATTTCGTCCGTCTCTGCGTTCTGAGTTCAAATTCTGCCAAGGTTGACTTTGCCTTTCATCCTTTCGGGATCGATAGATTAAGTACCAGCTGCGTACTGGGGTCGATTTAATCTTCTGTTTTCCTCCCAAAAATTTTGAGCCTTGTGCCTAGAGTAGAAAAGATTATTAATCCTTTCGGGGTCGATAAATTAAGTACCAGTTACGCATTTGGGTCGATATAATCGACTTAATCCGTTTGTCTGTCCTTGTTTGTCCTCTTTGTGTTTAGCCCCTTGTGGATAATAAAAAAAAACTTATTATTATTATTATTATTATTATTATTATATTATTATTATTATTATTATTATTATTATTATTATTATCATCATTATTATTATTATTTTGGTTTGGATCAAGTTCGGTCTTATTCCTGGTAGGATTTATATGGGTAACGGGTTACTACGTGTTACCTTAGGTATCCATAAGTTTTCAACGGTCTTTCAAGTGCTTATAACCCTCCTGATAATCCTTGCTGTCGCTAAGAGGCAAACTTTCTGTTAGAGCTCTGCCGGGCATTCTATTCTAATTTCATTCACCTATTTGTCTATATCTTTACCTACTCTTCCCAACGCACCAATTATTATAGGCACGACCTTTACTGTTCATACTCCAAATTCTTCCTATTTCAGATTTTATGGGAGTATACTTTTTTTCTTTTGTCTTCGTCCTCTCTCTTCGCGATCCTGGAATCAAACGGGCATGATGAGTCGATCAGTAAGCAACTTCGCTTTTCCTTATCTATAATTGTTATGTCCGGTCTATTTTTTTCTAATTATTTTCTAACTATTATTTTCTAACTTCTTGTCCGTTTGAGTAGGAAAGTCCCACAAAATCTTGTATTTCTCCGAATCCAGTACTCTTTCGAATCTGTGATTGTACCCTGTGTTTCCAGCTTTAAATCCCCATTTCTGGCACAGTTTTCAGTGTAAAACTTTTACATCTTGGTCGTGTTTCCATTTCTTATATTATTCATGTACCGACTTGGGATATTCTTCTACAATGTGTGCCACTGCCTCGTTCCAAGTTCCACGGGCGGGCTCTAGATTTTTCTGACACATTCTTTCCATATATATTTTCTCAAGTTGTTTGTTTTTATCGCTTGATTTTGGGCTGCTACAAGTAAGCTCTCTGTTTCTTTTAACCGCCCCAGGTTTTGTTCTACATACGTCTTCAGTGGTCCGGACTTGCAGGTGGAGAAAAACTGGGACGAGATGACGGGCAGGGCGGCCAATTTCACCCAGAAATGAGCCGAGAGAAAGCTATCCCTGAAAGGTCGAGCGGAGGTGGCGAATGCATACATCGCATCCGTCATCTATTACCGCTTGACTGCCCCTATTACCGCTTGACTGCCCCGTTTAATGCTTGTTGAAGCTGGTGCACTTACTCTTCCACTTTCTGAGGAGGGGTGCGTTCCACTGGTCAGGTGTTCCATCTGCTGTCAACAGCCGCTCAATGGAGGGCTGGGCATGCCGTGGTTACTGATGCGCAGACATGTGCTGAGGTTGCGGCATCTCCAGGGTACGCCAGGCACATGCATCACAACCAGATGTGCGCGACATGGTGATTTCATATCAAGATAAACAGCTCATGACCTTGCAGGTGGGCCCAGTTAGAATTTTCAAAAGGTCCTTGGAAATGGGTTGTTTAATGATGTTGAACGAAACACCCACATTTCCAGGGGTGAATTATTCAAATCCCAAAGAATTCCTCTCAACACATGGCTGTAATGCTCCCCCACTATTTCTGCTTATGATCAGAGATGTACGTATCTCTGATCATGTCATTAAAGAAATTAGTTTATGAATTTGAGTACTAACGAAACCAAGCTGCTCCTGCCACTTCACAAGGTCGATCATGATTTTATGAAAATATGATTTGGTTGTGGTACTAAACGAGGAATCTGAGGCAGATGGTTCGAATCTAGATAGAAGCCTCAGTACACACACGCGCACGCGTAGGGTTGCTGAAAAGTTCCTGGCTTTAATGGTATTGCGAAAAGCCTGTTTGGAGGTCCAACCTTCCGAGTTCTTTTACAGTGCTTAGATAAACTGAAGGGCCGCTGCGATAAGTACATGAATCTGAGAGGGGAATAAGATAATTAATTTATACCCCTGTATTTCCTTTTACCCAAAGCCGGAGACTTTTCAGTACCTCCTCGTATATACATACATACACATACATGAATGCACGCACGCACATATAAGATTTATGCATACTGTTTCTAAGAGTCTTAGAGATAGACAAACTATAATTAACTGGTAAATATGTTTACATATTTTTTCAAAGAATAGAGTTGTGGTTGTGAAAGCAGCCCATACGAAACGAGAACCGAGAGGGAATAAACTTCACACCTCATTGTTCACACGTTGGTGTAATTACCACGATACTATAAAACCTTCTGACAAATACCACCCTACACATCTACACAGTATGTTTAATCATATGGACTTCTGATCGTGTGTAATTTCATAATGTATGTATACGTTCTGATTCTGTCTTTTGATGTAATAGCAAATTTGATCGCAGTCTTTTCTCCTCATTATTTCGACGCTTGAATCACTAATTTGTTCAGACATAAATTTATTATGAACTTCAGTTTCGACAATTGAATTTTTACTCTATTTTTCTTTGAACGACAACTAAACTGAACAGTAAGTATATGTTTACACTATTTAAACAGTACTGTTATTGTTGATGTTGATGTTGATGATGATGATGATGATGATGATGATGATGATGAGGATGTTGTTGTTGTTGTTGTTGTTGGTGGTGGTGTTGGCGGTGGTGGTCGTGGTGTCATGGGGGTAGTATGGTTCAGCTCAAGACACAACTATGCTCAAGTGTTCCAGGAAGATCACCCTCTTGCATGAGATCGAACTAAGTTAATGTTAACAAACACGTGTGTGCAGGCTTAAAAGCTGCGGCCATTTAGGCAAGGTTACACTTAGATTATATGAAGTACTGGTGTTTCTTGTGTCTGTATATCCCACGAGCTCGTAATAAATACTATATATGTAAGGCTTAACTACAAAAAAAAAACATGCCATGGAGCAATGTTATTCACTCGCAACAAACTCGTCCTCCCTTTATTGCATATTTAACTGACCTTTTCCTGGGGACTCTACGTATGGATGCAATACCATTTCTTAATCTCAACAATACAAACCATTCTAATATCAAAATCAAGGAGGTGAGCGGCAGTGGGTTTGTTTCGTTGGTCCTCCGACTCTATTATAGAACGGAACATACATACTCACATGCGGACATATAAACATACACACATACATACATACATACTTACATACATACATACATACATACATACATACATACATACATATAAACATACATACATACATATAAACATACATGCATATAAACATACATACATACAAACATACATACATATAAACATACATACATACATACATACATACATACATACATACATACATACATACATACATACATACATACATACATACATGCATGCATACATACATACATACATACATAATGGATAAGAACACGTATTTGTACTCCATCTTGACACAAATATCTTTTTACAATTCTTTTAAATTAGTTGCGTTAGTCACGTATTCATTAATTTTTGAATTGCTTATTAGTTCAAGTATTCATTACTCGCTCAATTCTTCAAAAGTCTTTCCATTTTTCTCCATTTGCTCACCTGTTTTTGCGTTCACTTAGTCATCAACTGCTCAGATGCTAATCAGTTGTTTCATTGTTAAACAGCTGTTCATAAACTGTTTCTCAGTTCTTTCATTTCTAGCGGAAATATGTAATAATCAGATCGCTATATCCGATGTCGCGATTCTCTAGAATATTACCTACGTCATCAAAAAATCTGACCATTCAAGACCTCGCGTGGAACAGGCTCCAACGACAACTTCATCTTTTAGCAGGCTTCTTTCTGAACCTTTATACTACAGCAACAACAGGCAGCGAACGAGAGACATCAGATGACGGTAGCACAACCAGCAACTAACCACATTTTGACTACCACTATAATCACACCAATCCGAGAACATTTATCTCCAAACTCTATCGTTGTTTTGTCGTTCGTAGCAATGACATCATTTCTTTTTGTTTAATGAAAGAATAAATATTGTGTTCATCAAAAATCTCAACAGATATCAGTGTTCTTTATCGTAACAAATTATTAATTAGTTAGTTGTTCATTTATTCATAAATAGTTCATTATTCATCTTTGCTAGCATTCTCGACAGAAAAAAGATAAAATGTATTATTTGGAACAAAAGTTTTAAAGCTGAGATAGTAGCCATGTTTTTGTGAGTAGTTATGTCAATAGTTATGGTAGCACATAACTACTTCAGTCGGTTATTGTTCAGAGTTTAAGGTTGGTTTTCACTAGTCAAAATGAATATATACTTGTAAGAGAAGTGAAAACGAACTTAGTGTGAAGTGTGATGTCTTGTCTTGTACTTTCGGGGTACAAGAAAGCAATCACTCTCACTAGCCGTTGCTTTAATAATCCAGAATTCTACCAGTTAGAAACAACAAAACGCAGACGTGAAATATATATAACTACTTTATTCTCTTTCTTGGTAACAATAACAATAAGTGTGTTATCTGATGTCCTTGATTCTGGGCGCGCAAGGCTGAAAGTTAATAGATTGTAATATTTACAATGTCCAGCCGCTAAACCAGAAAGGGGTCAAGATGGCGTCGAACAGGGAAGTTGAATGTGGTCGGCAACAATTTGGTTAAAGGCATTCGGCCTCTGCTGCTATCAACCGGAGAGAAAATATATCGTGACCGCCGCCTTCAATCGCTGGGTCCCAAGTCGCCGCTTGCTGCTGCTAGTGGTCAAACGTTCTACGATCCCCCTGCCTTGGCCAGGGTCGTGCTTCCGGTGGTTCGCGCATGCGCGAGAGGGCCCTTCCTTTCTGTGCCTTGGTAAAGGCACCAACACGCGCGAAATACAAATGGACGGTGCGCGAGCGCGCACCGCTATAGGGTCACTACAGGCTCCCCTCCAGTGCGTACGCACGAAAGGAAACTTATTGTAGTGACTGCAAAACTCAAGGTGGACACCAGATAACCAAATAGCACACAATAATATAATGGCAAAATTTATAACATACACAAAAAATTTACTAAAGGAAAAAGAGAAAAAATACTCAATGAGCAAAAATCAAGAGTGCATGCATGAAAGTGTATACGTCACAAAGTATAGAGCCTTACGCTGAAGGGAGCGGAAGGAAAGCAAAAACTCACAGTTAATGAACCTAAACGAAATTAAAATCCAACTTCTCTAAAGGTGGTTGATCCTGCAAAATAGCAGTTAAATCAATTGCTGCAGGAGAGGAAATGGAATTGACAGAAGCTCGCTAGTAACACAAAAGGCAAAAGTGCAAACATGCTGGTGTGATGCGCGACACAGATAATTTTCTGTTAATTACGTGACCAACAGTGGTCTAACAGGGAAAAATAATTACGCCCATACATAGGCGCAGCGCATGTGAACATCCGACATTCTATGAGTCGGGAAAAGAATTAGGCTAACGCAAACGTGTTGCAAAAAACAAGGCAATACACGTGCGAAGCAAGGCGCATGAAATGCAATAGTGCTTGCCAGACCAAAAAACAGCAAGAATATGCCAGTGGTTGAGCGATTATATGCCTCGTTCGCACAGGAACAAAAATATGACATGCTGGCGCGTTATAATGGACAAACAACCCTCTCTATGTATACGTGACCGCTAGGGTCTATAGAAATGAGGGGTGTCCACAAAAGGCAAATTTAGCATGGAACAAAACAAGCGAGAAAAGCATGTGTGACGTATGTATGTGAGAGAGAGCATTTATGTGTGTGTACGTGTGTGCGACAGAAATACATACAAGGTGAATGCGAGCAAAATATAAAAACAGCGCATAGAAAAAAATGTCTCTCATGTGCTATTTCAGACAAGAGTTAATTTACCAGTCTGTAATAGCCTGATGTACAATAGCAGTTCGTTCTGTAACAGAAATGTTGAGATCACAAATGCAGATGCCGATTGAACACATATCGTGTCGCGGTTGTGGCTTCAATGCTGTGACAGGTTAACTGGAACAGAAGAAATCTCGTAGATGGTGCTGGGCTGTGAATTCTTGGTGTGCTAATGCACAAACGGCAAGTGGACCAAACTTCCGCGAGTTGCTATGTACATCTTGTGGAGGTCGACGATGTTGAAAGGCGACGGTGGTGGAGGAAGGCGACTGTAGTGGACTTGGGACAACATCGTTCTTAGTGATGATGGCGACGAAGATAGCGACGACGTGAAGTAGACAGACGACGATGATGATGACGAAGGTGGAGAAAAGGCATCGATGATGTGATGGCGATCGTCATCATGGCTGTAGAATAAGAAAGAGGCTCCTTCTACAACTTTGTGGTGGCCGGAAAACAAATCGTCGAAAGATGAATGCGTAGAGTTAAATCGTGTTCCGACTTCGCAGAAAAACTGGATTTTTTTGTTGATAAGTGATCTCTGGTTTTAGACCAGAATCACGTCGGGAGGTCACCAGCGAAACGAACTTGATGTGAGGGTGAATATCTTCGTGCACTTTTGGGGTGCACAAAGCAATCACTAGCCAGCCGTTGCTTTAATAATCCAGAATTCTACCAGTCAGAAACAACAAAACGCAGGCGTGAAATATATATAACTACTTTATTC
This sequence comes from Octopus sinensis, assembly GCF_006345805.1. NCBI lineage: Eukaryota > Metazoa > Mollusca > Cephalopoda > Octopoda > Octopodidae > Octopus > Octopus sinensis. The sequence continues at coordinate 154,983,606 of NC_042997.1, forward strand.
TCTTTCTTGGTAACAATAACAATAAGTGTGTTATCTGATGTCCTTGATTCTGGGCGCGCAAGGCTGAAAGTTAATAGATTGTATTATTTACAATGTCCAGCCGCTAAACCAGAAAGGGGTCAAGATGGCGTCGAACAGGGAAGTTGAATGTGGTCGGCAACAATTTGGTTAAAGGCATTCGGCCTCTGCTGCTATCAACCGGAGAGAAAATATATCGTGACCGCCGCCTTCAATCGCTGGGTCCCAAGTCGCCGCTTGCTGCTGCTAGTGGTCAAATGTTCTACGATCCCCCTGCCTTGGCCAGGGTCGTGCTTCCGGTGGTTCGCGCATGCGCGAGAGGGCCCTTCCTTTCTGTGCCTTGGTAAAGGCACCAACACGCGCGAAATACAAATGGACGGTGCGCGAGCGCGCACCGCTATAGGGTCACTACAGAAGTTAGAAAAAAACTGACAAGCTCGTTAGGGAAGTTTGTTAACCAACTCAGTGTACTAACATGATAATCGAACTAATTTCTAAAATAGCTACTTCGAATTTGAATCATAATAACGGTTTAAAGAAGAAAATTGCATAAGCTTTAACTTTCCACGCGTCCCCACCACATATTCAGACAACTTAGAAGCCGCATGCTCTGCAGCAAAAATTTATTATCGGTTTGTGTCTGGTCTCTTTGTCCTATACTTCAAAGAACGACAACATCGGTGTGTGAATGTAAATTGCTTTGAATTCTCCGTTAAGAAAAAAAAAAAAAACAGTCCATCCATTTCACAGACGTTGTTTGCCTGGCAATCAATATTCTTTTCTGCTGTTTCGATTCCATGAGCTCAGCGCACATTAAACTGAAATAACAGCGAACAAACATCTAACAACTCGTTTTAGACTTGGGATTTAGCATAAAGAATCCTTGACAATATCCAATGGCACTGGTTTGCATATTGGCTTAATCAATGGCGTAGAAAGTCTACAAATATTCTTCAAGTTTTATAAGTTGCTTTTTCTGCGTATTCGTATGACTACATGTGTGTGTGTGTGCGTATATGTATGTATGTATGTATATGTGTGCATGTATGTATGTGTGTATGTATGTATTATGTATGTATGCATGTATGTATGTACGTACGTACGTATGCATGTATGTATGTGTGTATGTGTGTATGTATGTATTATGTATGTATGCATGTATGTATGTATGTATGTACGTACGTATGTAAGTATGAATGTATGTATGTACGTACGTATGTATGTAAGTATGTATGTACGTATGTGTGTGTGTATGTGTGTATGTATGTTTGTATGTATGTATGTATGTATGTATGTATGTATGTATGTATGTATATTTGTACGTACATGTGCTTTTGAATCCGTATTTGTATGAGAGGTAACGCAACAGATCTCTGAACAAATCATAGCAGAAATCAGTTTTATTCAAACAATCAAGATTAATTCAAGCTTCACTTATAAACGTGTAGTCTTTGAAATGTACCGTATTTTTTAATGACTTCCCCAAATAAGGATTGTATCTGAAATGTTTACGCTCAGACAACTTCTATGTGCTTCCTCAAAAGATTATTTGGTTCATAAAACTTATTTATAAAACTTTTTCAAGCGAAAGAAAACTCGGGATTCTTAAGCTAGCTTAGTTCTAACTTCATGAATTATATTTTACGTAAACATTAAGGTTCGGAAATAAACGGTAGAACGCAGAAACTACTGTCATATATTAAAGCATTTTAGCCAAAAAGATTCTAATTTCAAAGCTAGCTGGTGCCCACTTTGTTTTTGTTTTTGTTTTGTTTTTTCCGTTACTAACATCAATAGGATGAATTTCAGAAATATCATGGTTTGCTTCTCATGACAAAACCGTATCTGAACAAAAATTTCCCATATAGAAAACAACGGGGGTGAATTGACAGCATTATCTGGTTGCGTTAGAAACTACCCCCTTTAAGTTCCGAGTTCAAATCACACCAAAGCAGATTTTTTATTTTCCTACATCTACAGTTGAGGAAATATATGAGTTAAGTATTGGGTTTCATCTAATGCACTATACTCTCCCCCTTTAAATGTATGGCCATGTGTCTATTAAGAAATTAATTGATTACGCACACATACATACAAATAAATAAATAAATGAATTCGCTATGGTTATGTTCTTTATTGTGGAGGCGCGTGGCTTAGTGGTTAGGGTGTCAGCACCATGATCGTAAGATTGTGGTTTCGATTCCTGGACCAGGCGACGCGTTGTGTTCTTGAGCAAAACACTTCATTTCACGTTGCTCCAGTTCACTCAGGTGGCAAAAATGAGTAACGCTGCGATGGACTGGCGTCCCGTCCAACTGGGGAACACATACGTCATAGAAACCGGGAAACCGGGCCCATAAGCCTGGCTAGGCTTTAAAAGGGCGCATTTATTTTTTATTTATGTTCTTTGTTGATTATTGTTGACTAAGCCTTCTTAGAGCAACTTACGGTGAACATTATTTGGTGGCGGTTATGGTTTTACACATTTCGGACGATCAAATACCACCATTTCTTAAATTTCAGACTCACGGAAGTTGTAGTAGAAACCGGAATAGTTGTGATTCTCTAGTCCCCCACTAGGATTTGCCTTTTTCGGATTCCTGGATGGTAGAAGTCATTATTTTTTATTGATCATCAATGGACGAAATGATACATAGATTGTAGGCAACTTCCGTTTCATTTATTTCATTCGTTTTTCTTTTGTTTAATTATATTTCGTTAGTTATCAGGTCATCGTCAAATTTGATGGACTAACTGACATCTAGTCCTTAATAATTGTTCAAATATTGGAAGGTTAGTAGTAAATTATATCAAATTTGTTGAAAATAGGTAATTTAATGTTTATCCATACGTTTCCACCAATGTAGGCGAGGATAGCAAGGAAAAGTTGAACAAACTGTTTCCAAACATTACTTTCTCGCGATCCTCAACGACTTCAGCACTCGCCTGGGGCAAAGAGAAGCTGCTCGCTTCGGCTTCGGTGATGAAACTAATGACAATGAGACATGACTTGAACAGATAAAAGACTACTCTTTACTCGCCTCCAATTCGCTGCTCGAAAAGAAAATTGAGAAGATCTGGACGTGATTTTCGCTCCATAAAACTAAGGATCAAATTTGTAGCGTACCCTTAGTGAAATCCCCTCTCTCTGACATATATAACACAAATACGGCCGTCTCTGCAGTGGTGACCCCTCGTTTTCTAACATGCAGCCGATATTATACACAGCAGACCTTACATTCACTCAAACGTCTACAAAATGGTGACCCAGTGCCAGTCTAATTGACCAACCGTTCTGATTTCACCTCTTCGCTACAGTTATGTCCATTTTATATCATTGCCGTTTTGTCTTCTACAAAGCGTCTAGTAGGGGGCTCTGTCAAAGATGGCGTCCGGAACAGGGAGAAGATGTGGTCTGCAACAATTTGGTTAAAGGCCTTTTGGTAAAGCTGCTGCTAGAATCAAGTTCGGACAGAGAGAAAATATACGTGACCGTTGCCTTCGATAGCCATGTCTCAAGTCGCGGGTTCTTCTTCCGGTGCTTCGCGCATGCGCGAGAGGGCCCTTCCTCTCTCTGCTTTGGTAAAGGCACCAACACGCGCGAAATAGAAAATGGACGGTGCGCGCGCGCGCCGCTGTATAGCGTCACTACATGTTTGTAGTTTATTGTAAATCTTGCAGTCATTATTTGTTGGTATATTTCAAGGGCATCCCGAGTGGTCCACCGAGCAGAGTCACAGTCAGTCCCATTCTCCGCGAGATCCCTCCGCATCTGTCTTGACCATGTGGCATGCGACCGACCAACATAAGCCGTCAACCCAGCCGGATCCTTAGCGAAGAGAACATGGTGAGTAGGGTCTAACTGCTGGTGGGAGGGTATAATTTACAGCAGTGGTTCTCGACTAGATCCATATGGCCCCTGGGGATCCGTATAAGATTTGGGTATGGGGATCCATGCAACAAAATAATTAATTGGGATCCACAATAGTATTTTAAGGGCCTGAAAATTTTTTCTTTAGATGCATGTGTCGGTATGTATTGCAGGAAATAGCTAGGTTTCTTTCCTTGGCGTTTTACGTAGTTCAACCTACACAAGTTAATGTGTGAAAAACAAAATAAGAATTTTGAAAGAAGTCTCTATAAAACTTAGTTTTTAAACATTGAATGGCTATGGGGTCCACCAGGATAAAATAGTAATCAAAGGGATCCATAGATATAAAACAATGGTTAAGAACCCAAAATTTACAGTAAAGAGAGCAAAACAGACCCAATGACGTATGTCAATGAAATCTGTAGAAATATGTAGAAATACGTAGAATAGAAAAACAAATACGACACAAAGAGGCGAGCGACAACAAAATTTGACTGAATATTTCTTTCCTGTTTTTTGCTTACAACATAAAATGCGTTAGCACTAACTCAACTATTGTGCTGTTTATATTATATTTTATTATATGTATATTTATACCTTTGTTTGTTTATTTTCCGCACAATCTAAAACGCTAGCAAAAAAATATTACTAAATGCTTAACCCATACCGCTCCAAACCACCATTTCACTACTATCTAAATACCGACTAGAAATTTAATACTGTTGCTGACATGTTGAAATTCTCGGAGCAGCTTGTTTATTTGTCCATTAAACCTAAGACCTGTTACAACATTGGGATAAGTGGTGAGCGTATGGGTGTGTTGGTGGGCGCGTGTGTGCATGTGTGTATGTGCATGTATATATGCATATATATATGTCTGAATGCATATACATATATATACAAATATGCAAATACATATACGTATCTACATACATATACATACACACACACGTGTGTGTGAATTTATATACAGAGAGAGAGAGAGAGGGGGTGGCAAATGAGAAAACGAGAGCGTGAGAAAATGTCTGTGTGTGTCCGGTGTGTATATATGTCCCTGTATGTTCATATGTGTGGAATTCTATGTGTGCTTGCATGTGTATGTGGGTGTTTGAGTGTATATGCCGTGTGTGGCGGTGTTTACATGTGCATTATGCCAATTGTAAGCGTTTATCGCCGTGTATACATGTGTTAGTATATGTTCATATCTCATGTATATCAATTTATATATTCATGTGGGTGTTTACATCGATTTGTAACTGTGTGTGTGAATGTGTATGTGTGTGTGTGTGTATGATATCTGTGTGTGTGAGTGTGTATGTGTGTGTCTGTGTATGATATCTGTGTGTGTGAGTGTGTATGTGTGTCTGTGTATGATATCTGTGTGTGTGAGTGTGTATGTGTGTGTCTGTGTATGATATCTGTGTGTGTGAGTGTGTATGTGTGTGTCTGTGTATGATATCTGTGTGTGTGTGAGTGTGTATGTGTGTGTCTGTGTATGAGTGTCTATTATTGCGAATATTATATTATTAAAAAAATTCACTATTTTTAACTATTTTTTGTAGCCATTTTTTGTAGACGTCTTTTTTATTTCTATTTTTTTTTATTTATATAGTTATTAATTTATTTATTTATTTATTTATTAACCAAAGCTGTATTTGCTTGGGTAAGTGACTTTCTGAACGTATATTTAACCTGAAATAATTACTTTGAGACAAAATTGTTATAGCCATCTAAAATATATAAATGTTATTATATTAATATAGAAGTTATTACAATAACTATAATTAAACAAATCTAAATCTGTATCGATATGGTGAACCTTGCTGAACAATGTTCAAGTAAACCAAACATAAGACAGACAATTAAAAGCGTTAAAAATTATATACTCCCCCTCACTACTATTTCTGAAACGAGTTAACGCACCAAAGTTCTCAATTAATTAAAAATAGGTAAATTGGTGACAATTAATGTTTAACGGTTGAAGGCTGAGTTGATAAATACCGTAAATCCTCGAGTATAGTCCGCCCTTGAGTATAATACGCAGGGGATTTTTAGGGGGCTGTACCTCTAAAAAACTTAAACCTTGTGTATAATACGCACCCCTTCTCTAACTTGAGTCAAGGAGGTCTATATAACGTCCTTGGTTTGTAAAGATGTATACGGTAACGTCTTTTATAATTATTGTATATATAACATAAAGCAAGCGTGTAGCTTTTTTGTGCATTTTGTTTGCAGAAAATAAAGAAATAACAGTAATAACGTTTAATAAATGTTGCTTACTGCAAGTTATGCATGATTCTTTTATGACTTCATTGCTTTCAGGATTAACTTAAGGTATTTTCGCATCCGACATCACAAAATGCGTCTGAATAAACATTGCCGGATAGAAAATATTTTTCATTTTTAACCTCGTATATAGTACGCACTATGGATTTTGACCGTTAAATTTTGGGGGGAAAATGCGGATTATACTCGAGAATTTACGGTAATGGTGGTTTGAGTAAGGCTGCGTGTATAGATAAAGGAAAGACGAGGAAACCAGGATTAAGTGCTACGATTTATTCAACCCGTTAAAAGCATTAACACGGCAAAGCTGTTGAGATACATCTTGAAAGGACGGCCAGAATATATACACAATGGTTTAACAAGCAGTTGGTACATAATGATGATGTATACGATGTAGAATAGAAAAACAAATACGACACAACTTCTGCTAGAGGACAGGACAAACGTACGCGGATAGCTGAAGATGCCTGCGAAATAAAATTTGTTCTCTGCCGAATATCCGAACTCGCTCTAGACGACCCACCTCACTGAGGAAAATAACGGGAAGACTCCTCCTGTGTAGCTAGCGGTGGCCCGCTTGGCTGGTTTGTCACGTGATATGGTGCACAGCCCGAGTAAAGCTTGAGGGACTCGACCATCACGGAATGAGCCAAAATGTGGGTACTTAAAGGTAAGGAGCCAAACTGTGAACATGCTTCTGCTACAAATAGACGGAGTGGTTGAAGTTGTTTGATGTTTAGTAGACACTAGTAACGAAGTCTCCGATCATGTTTCCCTACTATCAGACGTCCTCAGTGAAGCATAATGATAAGGATGAGTCGCAGAGAGAACATGTCTCTGATGAAGGTGTTGCACACTTTTGTCCTCGATCTGAGGCAGACGAGGTTGAACAGCCTGCCGTCCCATCTGGTGCGCAGGAAGTTCCCCACTGTTGCAATGCTATAAGTACAGAATGAAGAAAATCCCAGGGATGTTGTAAAAAGAGCTTTGAAGACTCTTGTCATCAACGTAGAGTCCTGAGTGAGCCTCGCAGCTGACCGGCCAACATGGAAAAGAGGTTAATGTGCACAGCAGCAGACAAGCGAGTCCGCAGTGACTCCAACAGACCTAAGACCGTATACAAATGTGCTCTATGTGGCAGAGTTTGTCACTCATGTACAGGTTTGTTTAGCCACCGGAGACGCTGCTCCAGCTGTGCTGAAAGCAGCAAGGATACTGCCCATGGTCAGCTCTGACCGAAGGAGGTCCTAAAAATAAAGAGTCGCAGAGAAATATTTATACAAGTATGCAAATATGCAAGGGAAACAGGCCAGTGGCAAGACAGAGAAAATGCAGTGTGCTAAAGGTTAAACATCATTCAACAATGTTCACCACATCGATACAGAATTAGACTTGTTTAATTATAGTTATTGTGATAACTTCACTATAAATCTGATAATGATATTTATATATTTTAGATATTCTGTCACTATTCTGTTACTATGCAATTATTTTTCAGTTTAAACACATTTCCAGAAAGTCACTTATAAAGCAAATACTACTCTGGCTAATAAATGAATAAATAAATAAATAAAAGCGTCTACAAAAAAACCTACAAGAATAGTTTAAAATAATGAATATCTTATAATACACTATTCGCGACTATAGACTCTCGCGCACACACACCACACACACACACACACACACACACACCACACACACACACACACATATATATATATATATATATATATAATATATATATATATATATATATATATATATATACACTCTCAAACATACACCTATACACTCAGACACGCGAGGACGTATACAAATCCACACCAGTTGTTAAGCGGTGAGGATAATAAACACATACACAAATATACAAAGCGATTCAGCAAAGGAGACCGATAGAATAAGTACTAGACTTAAGGATAAGTACTAGGGGCGATTTGTTCGACTAAAATCCCTTCAAAGCGGTGCTCCAGTTTCGTCGTAGTCCAAGGACTGAAACAAGAGATAAAAGATATACAGAGGCAAATTGACCGAATCGCTAGAGTAGTGGTTCCCAAAGTGGGCGGTACTGCTCCCATCCCCCCGCCTGAAGGCAGTGGACAGATCCAGGGGGAAGGCATTGAATAAAAGTTGGGCGATAATAGAGTAGCCGAAAGGGGACAAAGGATGTAAAAAGAAAATAATGGATTAATTGGGTTAAGTTTTATTTGTGAAATACAGTTGTTTTGAATTTGCTGTAGAAAGTGGTTTACGTTTGTGGTGGCAAATAAGCGTGGGGAGCTGGGGTTCCAAGCGAGGCGTCACCCGAAAAAGTTTGAGAACCATTACACTAGAACACGGTATTTGTTCCAACTCACTGCATTTTAAGTTCAAGTCCCAGTGAGGTTAACTTTGTCTTTCAATCATTCATTCGAGATTGATAAATAAAGTACCGATAGAGGATGTTGGATTAATAGAATTGGTAGAATGTCTGACGGTAGCTTTTGGATATCTGTGATGGCCCTTTTGCGTTCTGATAGCAACACTTGCGGCAATACTTGTGCCGAGTTATAACGGCCTAAGTCTTTTCGTTGGACAACATCGACGGTGTAGACAGTGGAGACCGGCATACGTAGCCAACGGTTTGTTGTTCATAGAAAGTAATAAATAAATTTAAGGCGGCGAGCTGGCAGAAACGTTAGCACGCCGGGCGAAATGCTTAGCAGTTTTTCGTTTGTCTTTACGTTCTGAGTTCAAATTCCGCCGAGGTCAACTTTGCCTTTCATCCTTTTGGGGTCGATAAATTAAGTACCAGTTACGCACTGGTCGATGTAATCGACTTTATCCCCTTGTTTGTCCCCTCTATGTTTAGCCCCTTGTGGGCAATAAAGAAATAAGAAAGTAATAAACCTGCCCAAGTTTGCTCATATAGGTACAGATGAAAGGTTAATCCTGACAGACTGGGGTCCTATCTTTTAACTTTTGTTTCAGTCATTAGACTGCGGCCATCCTGGGGCACTGCCTGAAGAACTTTCAGTTGAATGAATCGACTCCAGTAGTTTTTTCTTTATTTTTATCCGGGTACTTATTCTATCGAAATGTTTTGCCGAACCGCTAAGGTACAGTTCTGAAGGGTTTAGTCGAACAAATCGCCCCCAGTACATATTTTTACGTCTGATACTTATTCTATCCGATTTTGCAGTCGAACCTCTAAGCTACAGGGATGTAAACAAAACATCACCGGTTGTCAAATAGTGGAGAACAAGCATAAACACTTAGACTCGCGCACAGGGACATGCATACATGCATACATACATATGTTTGTGTGTATGTGTGCGTGTGTGTGTGTGTAAAATTTAATTAATGACAAAGAACAAGAAATTAAGCAATGAACTTCATTAGCTCACAGCTGTTTCTGCTATAAGGTGCAGTGCACTCAGAGTTGAGAACATGTGCATACTCGACTAGCGATTTATTCTGAAGCATATCTTCAGGTGCGCGCTTGCGCGCGTATGCGTCTGTACGCACAGAATGAATTTCGACATAGTTTCCGTCTACCAAATTCACCAATAATAAGGCATTGTCCACCCGGAACTATAGTAGAAAACACTTGCCCAAAGTGCTACACAGTGGGACTGAACTTGTAACTATGTATTTGCAAAGTAAACTTCTTAAACACACAGCCATGTCTGTGTCTATATACAGAGGAATAACCTATGGATATCATCTACATCGAAAACCACAACTAAGTAAGAGCTAGCACGTTATTTCACTCTTGTTTTGTAACAGTATTTTATATTTCAAAATGTCAACTTAATATTGTCGTAAATCTAAGATCTGATCACTAACACGCTTTTTTCGATACGGTTTCTGTCAAGAAAAAAAGGACTCTCTCCTTGCACTTCGTAGGTTCTGTGATAACTGATCAAATTGATGCGGTTGATGTTCAGTTTGAATAGCTGCAAGTCATCACTTGTGGGAAAACAAGGGTGAGAACGGTACCCCAGAAGGTTGGCCGCCTGAGGATAAAGGCCTGAAAATGTTGCTTGTGACGGGATTAGGATTTGAGGCACATGCTGGATGACGGCATGAGGTAAGCTGGCTGTAACAGCAGTGATACTCAACTAGCTATGTCTCCGAAAACGGGGCTTTATACTAACGATTGGATAATCATGGTGACAGACATGTTTGCTGGCTCCCGGTAGGTTACTGAGTTCTTGCAGATCAGCTGAGTGAATTTCTTTTCAGCAACGGTCGACGATGTTTTTAATATGTGACAGCAACGCCATTACTGGATAGAATAAAGATAAGCGCTGTTTTCAAGGATAAGGATACAGTTAGTCTATTAAATCTATATGATATTTATTTATTTCATCGCCCCTGGAAAGATAAAAGCAAAGTTGGTTCAAGCAGATGATTGCAATCCAATAATATTTTCTTACATAAATATGAAGCTTCAAATGATATTGTTAACACTTTGCTTTTGAGTAAGATATCTGTCGCTTGAAATTAGCTATCATCAGTCAGATTACCCTGAAAACTGCTCGGGTAGTTACAAAGCTATATTCAAGGAAGATCCATCAGGCCAATTTTCTGATCTGTCAACTCACAAACGTCAGATGCACAAGATCCAATAATTGATCTGTTTTTATTCTCAGTTTTCACTAGGGATTTTTTATCGTCTTCAAGAATTAACTGTTTCTGAACATTGATGATTGCACGCTATTTCAACCAATAAAATGTAATCAGCAGATAAAAGTGACCTTGTAGCAGATAGCTATGACCTTGTCAGGATGAAAGCCAGAGCAGATGACTAGAGATTAACATTTGAGATATCAAACAACAAATCAAGGAAAAGACCATCAAACCGTAAATTGCCCTTTGGAAATTGTAAGCTGTTTGTGAAAAAGCAACTTTAAATTCTTGCTATTGCTGCTATTGGCAACGAAGATGTGTAAGAAGAGTGTTTCCACCAGTTTTGACAGAAATACACAGAGCTTTGTGCGTGCGTCTGTGAGTGTGTGTGTGTGTGTGTGTGGTGTGTGTGTGTGTGTGTGTGTGCGTGTGTGTGTGCGTATGTGCATGATGCGTGCGTGGGTGCGTGCGTGCTTCGCTATAGAAAATCGCTAAACAGAACAGGATCAATGTCTACCTATAAAAATCTGAAATATCATAGATAGCAAACGTATCTTTTGGATCAACGCTTCATATAACATATTCACTGAAGAGAATGAAGCCTTTATATGGTTGTTCGATCTGCTACAAATATCAACCAAATGTCCTCAAATATCGTCTAAACATAAAAGATATGCAACTTGCTAGTTCTAGAAGGAAGAGGCTTTGTAGTAGCAACAGAATAATTATGGTTGGTGGGAACATATTTGCTGACTAGAGGTTTGTCAGTGAGTCTTTGTAGTTGGTCACGGCTGGAATGCTTTTGATCAGGGCAGACCTGGAGCTGAACAACAGCGACAACAATAATCTTCTAGAAATTGCAACCAGATCTCCTTTGAATCACAAGCTATCCAGTTAAATAGAGAAGAAAGCATTGGATAATGTAGTTCTAAATCCATTGTCTGAAAAAGTGTAACGATCATTACTGAAACGCCTTTCATCATAGCAGAAATGAAGACTAGACAACAATCTATCAATCAATCAATTTACCAATCAATCTTGTCGGGCGACTTGCTCAGGCCAATGCAACTTTTCCACGCTAGGCGTCTTGATCGAGCGATGAGGCATGATTGTCTGACCTGATTTTTAGACACACTGATCTTCTGCTAGCTAAAGTATATGATCCGCGTACACTACAGAAGAAAGCAAGTTGTTCACTAACTGAACTGGTTGATCCTAGCCGTTGCTAAGTTGTTTGTTCATCCGCTCAACATCTAATGATAATTCGGCATTGATTTGCTGAAATAGTTAAAATCCACCATGCTGCAACCCATGATTTCAGCATATCTTGACTCGGGTGATTCGTCGCCCTTTTGAAGCCTAGCCAGGCTCATGGGACCGGTTTCCCGGTTTCTATGGCGTATGTGTTCCCCAGCTGGACGGGACGCCAGTCCATCGCAGCGTTACTCATTTTTGCCAGCTGAGTGGACTGGAGCAACGTGAAATGAAGTGTTTTGCTCAAGAACACAACGCATTGCCCGGTCCAGGAATCGAAACCGCAATCTTGTGATCATGGTGCTGACACCCTAACCACTAAGCCACGCGCCTCCACACTCGGATGATTACATTCTATTTAATCCAAAGCTGAGACCCTAACAAATTCTATTACTCCAGATCAGAGTAGACTAGCGAACAATAGTTGCTAAGAAGTGATTCCACACTCTTCAAAACACTGGAACTCCTGAACGAGACTCCCATTACAGAAAGCAATAACTCAAATTCAATTTTTAAAAAATATCACGATCACTGAAGCTAGTAAAACTGACGATGCAAAACTAAAAGGCTCATCGTCAGTAATTTACTTGAAGGAAATAATAAATTGCTGTATCAACAGTTTTCTGCCAACTTAACGATGACTAACATATTTATTCTGTATATTTTCCAACAGATTCGAATGCAAATAAGCTAATCACTGTTGTGTTCGTCACAGCAAAACAGCTTCTCCTTTCCAATGTGTATTCGTAATATATTGGTTTCATATATTACGCTTTGCGGTATTTCGTCTGTCTTTATGTTCTGAGTTCAAATTCCGCCGAGGTCGACTTTGCCTTTCATCCTTTTGGACTCGATAAATTAAGTACCAGTTGCGTACTGGGGTCGATCTAATCGACTGGCTCCCTCCCCAAAAGTTTCGGGCCTTGTGCCTAGAGTAGAAAAGTATATGTTCCACTAAATTCGAACTCAAATATGCAATAAACTTGAACCACTCGAAATCTTTCCGCTGCTCTGCGAAAAATGTCTCTAAGGGAACCAGCAAATCTTTTGTTTTTTATATTTTACTTGTTTCAATCATTGGATTGCGGCCATGCTGGTGCACCATCTTCACGGTTTTAACCGAACAAAATAACTCCAGAACCTACTTTTAAGTTTGGTGCTTAATCTATTGGTCTCTTATGCCAAACCGCTACGTTACGGGGACGTAAACGAACTAACACCGGCTGTCAAACGGTGATGTGGGTACAAACACAGATATGTACCCACAAATACAGCATATCATTTAATATTTCTCCCGATTACTCCACTTAATTATGACGAGTTATACCGAGAGTATTACAAAAGTGAATGTAACTTTTCTCCTAACTGAAATACGTTGTTTAAATTGCTAGTATAAAAATCTTCCCCTATACAATGATATTAATCAACATGATCCCCATCACAAGCGATGCATTTGCGCCATCGGTGAACCCAACTCACGAACACTCTTTAAAAAAATTTAGGTGGTGTGTGAAGGAAAGATAAACTCAAATAAATATGTGTCCATATTGCAGAAAGGATTCCTTCCAAACTTCTCCAGTGGTGAAATGATTAAAGAAGACTCTGTATTAACGGAAGATGGGATTCCTTGTCACATGGTTAACCAAGTTTGTGGAGATACCTGACAGTTGTTCTGGGACTGACATCAACTGTCTACAGTGGATAGTGGCCTGCACTTAAATTTTTTCCACTTAATTTATTTCTACCAAATATTTGTAACTGTTCCGTAAAATTAGATTTGACATTTGTCTTAACCTATTCCTATTGTGATAATCATGAATATTTACTTGTTTTTAACAAAGTCCAAATATTTGTTTATTCTCTAACAAATACTAAGTTATAGGAAACTAAAGAATAATGCCAACAAAAACATCAAAGTTTTTTTTAATTGAGAACTTTTAATTTTTATTCATTCAAATTCCTAATTTAATTTTTATTTTTAATTTTTGTAATCAGAAAAAAAGAATTTAAATATTCAGAATAATTTATAATTAAGAGAAATTATAACAGCTTGACCTATAATAATAGCAAATTAACTTAGAGGCTCAGACTTTGAAAAATGCCAGAGCACAATAATCAGAACACATCCCCTTCAGAACATTCAATTATTCTTCCAGAGAAACCATTCCCAGCACCGGTACATTGTTTCCTTTGCAAGTTTTCCATGTCCTTTCTGTTTATTTTTTTTATTTATTTTCTACTTTTTTATTTTTATTTAATACACTTTTTTTTCAAAACGCAAAGATAATTTAATTATTTTACAAATCTGGTGGGGAAACAATATACATCTCCATTATAGGACTGTCATTAAATACTGATAATTTTCATAATTAATAAATAATCTGTACAGTCTTCGCTAATGACCGCAACCAAATTGAATTCTTAAGATTCATTTCTTTGGTCAGGTAACCTCTGAAGAGGAAGCTGAGTAGAACTCATTCCAGAAATTTAAGAGTCGGTTTTCATTGTTGTTACAAAATTTCCTGAAGTCCAAAAGAACTTTGTCTTGAAAGAGTTCATCTCCAGTGAATGTTGTGCGCCATCGCTTGGATAACATATGGTTCCATGACCAAAGTATAGGAAAGTTTGCTGACAATGAATTCTGTTCATGGCGTAGGTCACCACAGTGTTCAATGTAATTTACAGCAGTTTCTGACACTTGAGAGGAGGAACGAGTTGACCTTTGTTTGGTACCAAGTTTACAGAGATTGTCGATGGTAGAGAGTATGATGAACATCCCTCCAGAACAGTGAATATACTGTTCGACTTCAATACAGTACCATGGAGATTGGCTGTCATCATTCTGCATCTTCACGCTAATGAAACCAAATCTGAAAGTTAAATAAATAAATGAATGAAACATGATAAAATAAACACAACATGTGACTGCAGTTGCAAAACTTAGTCAGACAGAAAGAACATATGCTAACGTGTGCAATTTATGTAATTAATCCAGAAAGAGATGCAGGAGAAAAAATACAAAACAAACAGAAGTTTTATGAGAATTCAGTAAAGCAAAATAAATAACCACTAAAACGAATGGCAATTAGGAAATGGTTCAAAATGTGAATATAGATGTGATAAAAGAATTCACCTTATATCTTTTACTTGTTTCAGTCATTAGACTGTGGCCATGCTGGGGCACCGCCTTGAAGAATTTTTAGTCAAATGCCTTAATCCCAGTACTTAATTTTTTTTATTTTTTAAGTCTGGTATTTATTCTATCGATCTCTTTTGCTGAACTGCTAAGTTACAGGAACATAAACACACCAACACACATCAAAAGAGTTATAGACTGTAGCAAATATTATGTGATGGTAATGTATAAAGTGCAACAGATTTAATAAGACAGACTAAGTCACAATTGATAGGAAGACAGACATTATACAGGTTTTCAAGTAAAAATATTGATATACTTAAATGCAACTGCTTCTACTAAAACACTTTTGAACCTATATATGGGATCAATAAATGGTGGAGAGAGGCCAACGAGGGTGCTTCTATAAGGCCTACTAGAAAATAACAGCTATATCTCTCACGACTCAGTCTTCAAAAAAGATTGCCAAAAGATTATGCCATATTATTTCTGGCATAAAATCTATTTTAAAACATCACCAGAGAACCTTACCTTTTCACAACTGCGGACTGGAATTTCAAGATAATTTTTGTAGTTTCATTAAAATCCTTCCCTGAAGAGAAAGAATAAAAAGACCAATTTTTCAAATAACTTTCTAAAAGTCTTTGAGAAGACATGAGAAAGTAGAGTATTTATGATTAACACACTTACACACAAACACTGTTAACTTTCATTATACTAGGTATATATTACTTGTTAAGATAAACATCCTAAAGGCCAAAGTGCATCCAACATTATTTTTGAAGTATCAAGTAATTTTACAATCATTATTGTTTTCGTTACTTTTGTTGTAGTTAAGGTAGTGAGCTGGTAGAATCATTATGATACCAGGAAAAATGCTGAGTGGCATTTTGTCCATTTTTACATTCTAGGTTCAAATGCTGCCAGGGTCAACTTTGCTTTTCATCTTTTCGAGGTCTATAAAAAAAGTTCCATTTGAGAACTGGGGTCAATTTAATCGACTTAACTCCTCCTCTGAAATTGCTGGCCTTG
The DNA here is from genome assembly GCF_006345805.1 of Octopus sinensis. NCBI lineage: Eukaryota > Metazoa > Mollusca > Cephalopoda > Octopoda > Octopodidae > Octopus > Octopus sinensis. The sequence continues at coordinate 154,999,814 of NC_042997.1, forward strand.
TACCAAAAATTTGAGATTATTATTATAATTATTATGATTATTATTACTATAATTAAAGTGGTGAGTGAACTGGCAATCCATTTTAACCCTTCAGCATTTAAACTGGCCATATCCAGCTCAAATATTCCACTTGTTTTATGTTGAAAGTGATCATATCTTGCCTCTCACACCAACCCTACAATGTCACTCAAAATATAAACAATCACATCATAGAGGTCTCGATTGTACGAGAAAATGCATGATTAATTCAAAACAATGTAAATAAATAGGCATTACATTTGACAGTATAATCTGAATGCTAAAGGGTCAGTGTTAGTAGGGTATGATTTGACCCTGTAGAGCAGTGTTTCAAGCTTTTTACCCTTGTGTAACCCTTAAAATAAATTACATATCTCAAGGAACCCTTGCACGAAAAAAATTATATACCATATCTTTCTCATATTTTTTCATCATAGTTCACGTGGTAAATATCACATGCTAGCATGGAAAACGGACGCTAAATGATGATGATGATGATGATGATGATGATGCATGTGTGTGTGCATGCTTGCGTGTGTACATACATACATTCATACATACATACATACATACACACATACATACATATGGTTGTTTTATTTTTTTGATAACATAATAGATTAGACAGGATGATGTCTATATTACAATACTGTAGTAATCAATAATATTTTGTGCATGTATTGTAATAGTATGATCATGAAATTAGCATTAGTTTATCTCACTCTTTCTCATGGAACCCCTAGAAGCCTTTTGCAGAACCCTAGTGTTTCAGAGAACCCCAGTTGAGAAACGCTGCTGTAGAGATTTCATCATGTGTGGGTGTGGGTACAGTGATAAATTTTTCTGAGTGCAACTGTGCATGCTTACATGTTGTCATATACATCAACAAATAAAGTTTACCTTCGATACACCCTGACGCTAAGCATTTAATACAAGAGAGATCCATTTTTAGGGTAAATGGTCCTCTTAAAGGATCTGATTGAGGCCACTGTGGTAAAGCAAATGGATCCAGAGGTACAGGTAAGAGATGGAACCCGCCGTTCTGGGTTTTCCGAGACCACGTGTAAATCTGAAAAGAAACAAATATTTCAATGATAAATTAAACAAACCAAAATGAAAACAATACAATAGCAGAAGTGTTAGTAACCAGATCAAGGATTTATGAAGAAATATTTTCAAAAGTGGTAGGCATTCAGAAGGGTATTCAGTTGTAGTAGGAATCAGAACAGACATTAGGGCTCAACACAGCCCTCTGACCTGTCAGATGTTGATAAAACACCCAACCGATACCAGTATGGAATATGGATGCTAAACGATGATGATGATGATGATGATGATGATGATGGTGATGATGGTGATGATGATGTTGTTGTTGTTTGAGCCTAAATCAACCCTGCAGCTCACGAGTTCTCTGTAAAACTGTCCAACCCATGCTAGTGTGGAAAGCAGACATTAAAAATGATGGTGGTGGTGGTGATGATGATGATGATGGTGATGATGTTGTTTGAGTCTAAATCAACCCTGCAGCTCACCAGTTCTCTGTAAAACTGTCCAACCCAAGCTAGCATGAAAAGCAGACATTAAATGATGATGATGATGATGATGTGATAACGATGACGATAACGATGGTGGTGACGACGACGACTCTACAAAGGTGTGATTGTTTCAGCTTTGAACATAAAAACTTTAATCTTATTCAGATCAAGTCACTTACGAAACAAGTACAACTCTGAACATAAACTAAGTTCCGAAAGAACATTAATCCCAATACAATAATTGTTTGGCAAAAGGAATAAGAATCCAAAATCAATATTATCAGCAAAATACATTCAATGTTAACAGAAAGACCAAACAAAACAAGTTGGAGAAAACCACAATGGAAATTACCTTCTAGGTTCTGCTTTTGTTTTTCTTTCGTTTTTTTTTTTTCAAAAAATATTTAAACATGGAGAAGTTTAAAATTTTATTTTATTGTTATTTCTTTAGCTAAACCCAGACAGAAAGTCAAATATGTGCTGACATTTTCAAAAGTGGGCGGATAAACATCGTTTACAATGTTTATCAGCTCACAATGTCACTCAAATACAATTGTAGTTTTATTTTATCAGAAATTTAGAAAGAAAAATGTTTCAGAAGTTCCACCACAAACTAATTCTTTTTACATTTTCGTTATCACCACGACTATCACCACCACCATCTTCTAGTTTTCCCTATAGAGAAATCAATGCATGACTACACACACACACACACACACACACACACACACTCTTTTAATCTTTTACTTGTTTCAGTCATTTGACTGCAGCCATGCTGGAGCACCACCTTTAGTTGAGCAAATCAACCCCAGGACTTATTCTTTGTAAGCCTAGTACTTATTCTATCGGTCTCTTTTGCTGAACCACTAAGTTACGGAGACACAAACACACCAGCATCGGTTGTCAAGCGATGTTGGGGAGACAAATACAGACACACAAACACACACACACACACTCACACACACATATATATGCATATATACAATGGGTTTATTTCAGTTTCCGTCGACCAAATCCACTCACAAGGCTTTGGTAGGCCTGAGGCTATAGTAGAAGACACTTGCCCAAGGTGCCATGCAGTGGGACTGAACCCGGAACCATGTGGTTGGTAAGCAAGCTACTTACCACACAACCACTCCTGCACCTATAACAATACTGTGCATCAATCCCTTCATTTGTTCCTAATTTGACTAAGTTAATTAAATTAAGATTTTCTCAGGCAAAAACAGCAATACTAATAATACTGGTTTCAAATTTTAGCACAAGGCCAACAAGTTCGTGGGGGGAGGGCGCTTAAATCAATTGCATTAACCCCAGTAGTCAGCTGGTACTTATTTTATAGATCCCAAAAGGATGAAGGTCAAGCTGACCTCAGTGGAATTTGAACTTGGAACATAAAGTAGGACTAAATGCCGCAAAGCATTTTGTCCTGCATACTAACAACTGTACCAACTTGCCACCTTAACAATAATAATCCTTTCTACTACAGGCACAAGGCCTGAAATTTGTGGGGGTGGGAGGGGACTAGTCGATTACATCGACCCCAATGTTTCACTGGTACTTAATTTCTCGATCTCAAAAGAATGAAAGGCAAAGTCAACCCAGTCGGAATTTGAACTCAGAACAAAGACAGATGAGATGCCACTAAGCATTTTGCTCGGCATGCTAACGATTCTGCCAGCTTAGTTGTTTACAGACTATAACATAAAAGTAGCAAAGTTAAGAAAGTATCTCAATAATGGTACCATTAACAGATTTCAATCTGACACAGCTATTCAGACCAGACCTCTGATTACCTCTCCAGCCACAATTTTTTTTTCCCATCACATACTCAGACAATTGTAAAAACCTCACCAGTTTGCAAACGTCTACAAAGGTCACAGGTTCTGTCTCTTCTTCTCCGACTAACTTATAAGAAATGAGTACAGAATACATGTTATTCATTTGTTTATTGTAGGTGAGGCTTGGTGCTGGCATTGCTATGTGGTAAGTTTTCTTCCCAGCCATATGGTTCAAATCCACCACACAGCACCTTGGACGAGTGTCTGCTGCCATAGCCTCAAGCTAACCAAAGCCTTGTGATTGAATAAGGTTGATGGAAACTGAAAGAAACCTAACCATATATCTCCCAATGATGGTGATGACGATGATGATGGAATTATTGCTGCTGCTGTTTTTATCAGAAGAGGAAAAGTCACACCTTTACATGTGGATATTAAATATTTTTCAATTAGGTTTCACTGAGACAAGTAAAATGATTCTATTTGAAATGAATAAAAATCTTGGTTAGCCCTCATCAAACACCTACACCCAGGACAATCTTGTCTTCCTCTCTGGAATAGCATACCTCTGATTAATTAACCAATGTCTCCTTAAGACTGAGGTTTAAAGGAGATTTAGCTCTTATTTATAGCAAGTCAAGCAACAATGTAAAGTACCCCTTGTTAGTAGTAATCTGTTGTTAATTTCATCATCCTTCTTTAACTGAAGCATCATTACCATCATCATTTAATGTTCATTGTCCATGCTGGCAAGGGTTGGATGGTATGACCAGAGCTGGCAAGCTGGGGAGCTGCACCAGACTCTAGTCTGATTTGGCATGGTATCTACAGCTGGATGCCCTTCCTAATGCCAACCACTTTACAAAGTCTGCTGGATGCTTTTACATGGCACCTCATGGGTGCTCTTATGTGGTACTGCACATACACTTTTACATGGCACTGCACAGGCACTTTTAGGTGGCACTGCACAGGCAATTTTTACATGACACCACTATGAGTGCTTTACACCACCAGAGGAACCAATCTTAACACTTCTGCTGTGGAGTAAATGTTTTCTAATTCTTATAAATTCTCATAAATTCTGACTCCAGCAAATTTTTATATAAAACTGGATGTAAATCTGTTTTAAATAAATGGGAATAATTTTTGTACCATTGCTTTATTTATTTATTTATTTTAATGATGATGATGATGATGATGATGATGATGATGATGATGATGATGATTTGCTTAGTCAAAAGGGAAGGGCAAGAGCCCATGACCCTTTACAGGGCCTCAAGACTGGTAAAAGGGCAAGAAAAAGGTATCCTTAAACCAGAGATCTGGCTCAGAGTGAACACTGCTAAAAGGGACCTAATGGATCATTTGGGTGTTAAACTGAGCAACAGATGAAGACCACCACCCCAACTAGACCTCAGTGGGATTTGAACTTGTAATGCAAACAGCCAAAACAAATATCACAAGATATCCTATCTGATGCTTTGAAGTTTCCACCTGTCCACCGTCTCTATCAGCCTTGGATGAATTAAAATCAAAGCTGACCTCAGCAGGATTTGAACTCAGAAACCAGGGTACCAGAGTAATTACTACAAGATATGCTGTCTGATGTTCCAATTCACTGCTTTGAATAATTTTTGTTGTAATTCACTTCACACCATGACCTAATAAATTATAAATTGTTGTTGTTGTTGTTGTTGTTGTGGTGGTGGTGGTGGTGGTGGTGGTACTTGTTATTTAACCCCAGATCACCTCTGGTTGAGTAGATCTATGATTAAAGGTATACCAGCATGGCTTTGCCACCTTGTTCACTTCAGACAGAATGCATTTAGGCCTACACTACCCAATGTCTTTTACATCTTTTTACTTTTTTCAGTCATTGAACTGTAGATATGCTGGGGTACCGCTTTGAAGGGTTTTAGGTCAAACAGTCAACCCCAGTACTGATTTTCAAGCCTGATACTTATTCTATCAATCACTTCTGTCGGACTGCTATGTTACAAGAACATAGTCAAGCAGAGGTCACACACACAGAGGCACAGACACAGACACACGAACATGCATGTATACAACCAGCTCTTTCAGTTTCTGTCTACCAAATTCATTCACAAGGCTTTGGTCAGCCCAGCTATAGTAGAAGACACAAGCCCATAGTACTACATACAGAAATTTTTAATATGGTAGTATGTGACATGAGGAAGATTTGGCCAATTGTTCTAGAAAGTATAGAAAACACATAGAAGTTCCTTCATTAACTTCAATGATAGACAATAAAAAAAGGGCTGTACCAAAAATAGTGCAAAAATGGAAATTTTTTTTTCATTAAGTGGCAAGAAAGGTAAGGGAGACAATTCCAAAATACAAATTAAAAGATGAATGAAAGTACTGACTGGGGTGAGGTAGGTTTGATCTTTGGCAAGTACAGTGACAACCCATGTTTCCATCTTTTTAGACCTCCTCAGCAAAACTTGACAAATACAAGAGACAACTCTAGATATATTTGACTGTTATTGAAATTCTTCAGCAGAATTATATTCTTCTGTAACAAGCTAAAAGTAGGTGCCAGTATGGTTGTGTGGTTAAGAAGCTCGATTTGCAACCATGTCGTTTCAGGTTCAGTCCTACTGCATGGCACCTTGGGTAAGTGTGATCTACTACAGCCCTAGGTTGACCAATGCTTTGTGAGTCAATTTGGTAGACAGAAACTGTGAAGAAGCTTGTCATGTATATGTATGGATGTATGTGTGTGTGTGTGCTTTTGTGTTTGTCCCCCACTACAGTTTCATAACAATTATTGGTTTGTTTACATCCCCATAACTTAGTGGTTCGGCAAAAGAGATCAATAGAATAAGTACCAGACTGTAAAAAAAGAATAAGTCAATTCATTCAACTAAAATCCTTTAAGGTGGTGTCCCAGCATGGCTATAGTCCTTAGACAGACATAAGTAAACGATAAAAGAAAAGTGTCAAAATTTTTTCTTCTTGTGTTCAAGGGAGAATGACAAAAAAATTAACTTCCGGTAACATGAGACCATATCAATCAGTCAATCCTGAAATGCATGATATCACAAAAATCATACTAACTTTGTTAACATTCATTTTTAAGGAAGTGAGGAACTCTCTAATGTAAGGGAGGGAATTCTAATTCCTCCTTCTGTCATTCATATGTTCTGTAACAGAATAACTAGAGGACTATGTTTTTAAATTAGAATTTTTTCATAGGATATTAAAAGATGTTGAACAACTGAGCATACCATTTTTTGCATATCTAAAATTAAAGTACCTAATGTGTCTTTTTTTTTTTAAAGATGAAGTGATTTGAAGGTGTGATACAATGGCGATTTAGCAGTTATTTTTAACAGAATGAAGAACCATGTATCACAAACATTCCCAAGCATTTCACAATCAAACACCCCTTTTAGATTAATTTTCCCGTGGATCTCAAGCTTTTTGAAATCTCCATCTACACAACAAACAGATTTTGTTCTCTAAAAACAAGCTCTTTGCCCACTTTTATCTTTTAGCTGAAAGGTATATGTAATTGAATAATTATAACTGAATAATTATACATTCTGCACTTCAACTTCTTAAAATTTTGAAAACTGTTCACAGACCAACAGTACTATCTTTAATCACCTCTGGTAACCAACAAGCATGAACCAATGAGGAAGCTTCATTGAACCCACAGCAGATTTAAAGTCAGAACCCAGAAATAGACATAACTATATATACTGTGAGCCATTCTGCTGCCAACACTGCTGTTTCTGTCACACACCTACTCTTCTTTAGTGCCTCTGATAATAAAATAGAGAAGGTGGCGAGCTGGCAGAAACGTTAGCACGCCGGGCAAAATGCATAGCCGTATTTTGTCTGCTGTTACATTCTGGGTTCAAATTCCACCGAGGTCAACTTTGCCTTTCATCCTTTCGGGATTGATAAATTAAGTACCAGTCACGCACTGGGGTCGATGTAATCGACTTAATCTGTTTGTCTGTCCTTGTCTGTCCCCTCTATGTTTAGCCCCTTGTGGGTAATAAAGAAACAGGTATTTCATCTGCCGTTACGTTCTGAGTTCAAATTCCACCGAGGTCGACTTTGCCTTTCATCCTTTTGGGGTTGATAAATTAAGTACCAGTCACGCACTGGGGTTGATGTAATCGACTTAATCTGTTTGTCTGTCCTTGTCTGTCCCCTCTATGTTTAGCCCCTTGTGGGTAATAAAGAAACAGGTATTTCATCTGCCGTTACGTTCTGAGTTCAAATTCCACCGAGGTCGACTTTGCCTTTCATCCTTTTGGGGTTGATAAATTAAGTACCAGTCACGCACTGGGGTTGATGTAATCGACTTAATCTGTTTGTCTGTCCTTGTCTGTCCCCTCTATGTTTAGCCCCTTGTGAGTAATAAAGAAACAGATAATAAAATAGAGAGTTGACAGAAATGATATGATTCCACAAGGAATGCTTTCACTCCCTCCAAAAGAATGCAAAAATAAGTATCAGTAATATATCCATAGGGGTCCATGAATACCATGTTGGGGATAGCTGGTTCACAGGCGTCATCATTGACTCAAACTAGTTGGTTACAGACAATGATTAAATCAAACAACAGCTCTCCTTCTTATCACAAGTTATGATTTGGTGCCAATAACTGAAATGAAACGTAAATTATCAAAGTTGATGAATTAATAAAAATCATTAAAGCATCTGACTGAAATGTCGTGCAGTGCTTTGTTTCACTCTTTTTTTTTTTTTTTGATTCCTAGTTAAATATCTCAGCAAAGCCAGATGGGAGTTGCTTTCATCTGGGCAATGTGGTGTTGGAGTGATCAGTAAATGATTGGGATACAATTCAAAGTCTGCCTTCCTTCAGAAATCACTATTGAAGAAATTGACCAGTTACAATGTAACTATCAATTGACCATACTGTTGATGGCAAAACACACACACGCACTCACAAATACTACATATACACATACATATTCACTATGCAATGGCCATATTCTTAATATAAAAAATCTTGTGAGAATACACACACAAAAAAAATGTACAAATACTCTCATACACATATATATATATATATATATATATACACACACACACACACATATATATATATATATATATATACACACACACACACACATGAAGGTTTTCTGTGCAGTTTGTCTACACCCACACGTCTGTGTGTGTAAATAAATATATATATATATACATACATACATACATACATACATACATACACACACACACACACACACACACACACACACAGACATGCTCTGTCAGATTATTTTTTGAGCATCATATGTTGATGTTACCCACTAAACAGCAACAGATGGCAAGCTTTAGTCATGCTAATCTGTTTTTTTACCTCAAGGAATCAAATAAATAGACTAGTTAGATAACCTCTTGTATAAGGGAAAAGTTGAAATAGTTGCGACATGGAGAGATTATTAGTTGCTGTAGTTGCTGTTTTGTTAATTATTTTCTTTAACATATATGCCGAGTGGAGTAAAAAGTTTATCAGGAAAAACTGGTTGCTTTCACTCTCAATAAAAACCAAGCGAAAAGATATAAACTGTTTAGATTAATGTTACTCTATTGGCAAATAAATAAATATATCCACACACATACACACACACACACACAGAGAAACATATACTTATAAGTGCAAACATGCATATATACAGATACATCATACACATGCATACATATATGCATGTACACACTCTGCACTCTTGTTGGAAGCAAGTCCTGTGAAACATATACAACTAAATGCATACACACACACATGTTGAAGCATTTAAATGTTAACTGTACACACATACAATCACATATGCATCATCACACTGATATGCGTGTGTGTGTGTGTGAATGTACATGTGTAGTTATATTCTCATATATACATATACATATGGTGTCACTACATACATATAGCCACATAGTTATATGCAAATGCATCAGTCTCATACACATACATCCATATTTAGACACACACACACACACACACACACACACAGAATACACAAATACATGAACACAAACAAATACACACATAAATACATATATACTAACAAAAGATGCATAGTAACATGCACACACATTTAAATGTACAAAGAAACATCCTAGAAGATATATGTGTCCGTATCCAAAGACATTTGTCAAAAGACAATTCCATCCTTTCATCCTTACATACATCATTCTTTAATCACAATAGTATGTAGGGTCACTAGACATCAATACAATTTGTAATACATCAATGCCATGATGTAGGGTTATTAGGTGATCATACAGTAATATGCCAGTGACATAGTATAGAGTTATTACTGTTGTAATATTGTATGTAATACATTAATGTCAAAATGTAAAGCTACTACTGAAGTGATATGGTATGTAATACAGCAATGTCAGTGTGTAACATTACTACTGTGGTAATACAGTATCTAACACATTAATGTCATACAGTAGGATTGCCACTAAGATGACACAGCATGCAATACAGCAATGTTACAATGTAGGGTCACTGCTGTGGTAATATGTTATGTAATACATCAATGAACAGTGAAGGCACATGGCTTAGTGGTTAGAGGGTAAAGCTTACGATCGTGAGGTTGTGAGTTCAATTCCCAGACCGGGCTGTGTGTTGTGTTCTTGAGCAAGACACTTTATTTCACGTTGCTCCAGTTAACTCAGCTGTAGAAATGAGTTGCGACATCACTGGTGCCAAGCTGTATTGGCCTTTGCCTTTCCTTTGGATAACATCAGTGGTGTGGAGAGGGGAGGCTGGTATGCATGGGCAACTGCTAGCCTTCCACAAACAATCTTGCCCTGACTTCTGCCTCAGAGGGTAACTTTCTAGGTGCAATCCCATGGTCATTCATGACTGAAGGGGATCTCCTCCTCTTAATACATCAGTGACATAGATTAGGTTTACTACTATGATGATACAGCATGTAACACAGGAATATTGTAGTATAAGGTCACAAGATAATGATACAGCAATGTTATAACATAGGAGCATTCTTTAATGATATAGTATGTAACAGATGAATGTCAAACTATACGAGGGGCGTTCAATAAGTAATGCCCCTGACCCACTTCCCATAGCAGTAGAGCAACGAAATTTGGCACAGTTATTAGTCTTTTTCTACATAAAAACCACCCAGAGTTACGCATTTCTCCCATCGTTTGATGCAGCTCTGGAGACCGTTTTTGTAGAAGACCCCAGCTTGGTCCTCCAACCACGACGTGACTTCAGAAATCAAGGCTGCATCATCTGGGAAACGCTTTCCTTTCAAAAACAACTTCATGGCTGGGAAGAGGTGAAAATCAGAGGGTGCAAGGTCAGGAGAGTAGGGGGATGGGAGAGGAGTTCATAGCCGCATACCTGTGCTCCTGATCTGGTGACACGCGAGTTGTGGACCGGAGCGTTGTCCTGCAGCAGGAGGATGCCTTTGTTGATCTTGCCCCGCCTCTTGATTTTGATAGCTTCTCTTAATTTCCTCAAAAGTGAAGTATAATAGGCTCCTGTAACTGTGGTACCCTTTGCCAGGAAATCTGTCATCACTACTCCGTCCTGGTCCCAGAAGACTGTGAGCATGACCTTACCAGCGGAGGGCTGCACCCTTGCCTTCTTTGGAGGAGGTGAGTCACGGTGCTTCCACTGCATTGACTGGGCTTTGGTCTCTGGATCATAGTGATGGATCCAGGTTTCATCCTGTGTAATCAGACTTTTGAAAAATTTTGACTCATCTTCTTGGCACATCTCCAAATTCACCCTCGAGCACTCGACGCGTTCTTGCTTCTGGAAAGGCATGAGCAACCTGGGAATCCATATGGCAGACACCTTTTGCATATGCAAATGGTCATGAATGATAGTTTCCACAGACCCGGTACTAATCTTGACCTCATGGGCTATTTGGCGAATAATTATGCGTCGATCTTCCAAAATGGCAGCCTCAACTTGACGGACAGATGCCTCATCAATGGCAGAAGGGGGTGACCAGATCTGGGAGCTGTTTCCACAGAGTTCCGACCATGTTTGAATTCACGATGCCAGCGTTTTACAAGGTCATATGATAGGGCATCATCACCATAAGTTACTTTCATTTTATCAAAAGTCTTCCGTGGTGTGCGTCCTTTCAAATACAAAAACCGGATCACTGCTCGACACTCAACAGGCTCCATTTCACACTTGACTCAGTTCAAACACGTGTAAATCAGAAACCACAATTATTTCAGAGCTGTAATTTGCCACTTAATCTATAGAGATATAAATAATTACACATGCAAAATTTCAGCTAGATCAAACAACTGCAAGTAGGTCAGAGGCATTACTTATTGAACGTCCCTCGTAGAACAGTGTTTCTCAACCATTTTTTACTTAAAGACCCCTCAGATTCCTATTTTACTCAAATGGACCCACCTAGCCATTTGATGCTTAACAAATCATATTACATTTTTATAATTAAATATCGAGAGGAAATGTATAACAGAAATTGTTAAAATATTTTGTGCATTGTAGAAGCATAACCAATGTATTGCAGATAAATTTTAACAACAAAATCTTAAATGGACCTCCAAGGGTCACATGGACCCCAATTGAAAACCACTAATCTAGAGTCACTCAGTTGTAATGATATGCTATGTAATACTTTGACATTATATAAGGGTCAATACCAAGATGAAAGATAAATATGTCTACTTACAAGTTCACCAAAGACAGGTCCCGATGCCACCATCCATTGGACTTCTAACTCAAAAGCACATTTGGAATGGAAACCCGAACTATATTTTGCTCTTGCCCATTCTACACGGTCACTCTTTTTGCCAGGATCAACATCCACATTACAAAATTTATAGATTTCATTTTTAACTGAAATGAATTGAGAAAGACAAAAATAAAGAAACAAAAACAAAAAGAAACAACTTATAAGTAACATTTTAAAAATATGATAGAGTTCTTTCTAATTTTGGCACAAGACCAGCAATTTTGAGACATAGAGAAAGTCAATTACATCAACTCCTATACACAACTGATACTTTATTTTATCAATCCCAAAAGGATGAAATGCAAAGTTGACCTCAGTAGGATTTGAAATCAGAACAAAAAGAGCCAGAGTCTAAGCATTTTGTCTGAGGTGCTAATGATTCTGCCAGCTCACCTGTATTAATAATACAGGTGAAAAAAAAGCTGGAATAAGTTGAAGTTGAAGTGAAGCGATAGTCAAAAATATTTCAACTATGATCATCCTAACTTGGTGTGTTTGAGTGTTTAAATATGTTAGAGTATGATTTGAGGGAGATTTGGTTGTTGTTTCAAGCATGTCAAATGACCACTTAGAGGTGCTGATGGTGATGCAGTTTATCTTCAAGTCAGCAATGTTCAGGTAGACAGACTAAATCCACTGCCTGGTTTTAAACTCTAACATCTGGCCATACAAGTGTCTTTAGCTTTGCTAACTCAATAACAAGTATTCAGGCTAAAATGCAATCTGGGATAACTTACTCTCTTCCTTTTATCAGTTTCAAAGGTGTTAGAAAAGGTCACAAACACTGACCTTCCTCCTCTAACTCATCACCATCATCATTATTATTAACTATTAATCAAAAAGTCCACCTTTAATATGAGGAAATTCATTATTAAAATGAGATAGAATGTATATACCTACAAGATCAGTAACTTCAGCAGAATCAGCTGATCCCATCGTAATGTCAAAAGAATTATTAGTATTTTTCTTGGTCCAGTACTCAGTGACCATTGTAATTGCTTTGATTTTATCTATTTGAATTTTGGTTTTATTTTTTTTTATATTATCATATAAATTATTAATGCTTACACTTGTAAGTAGGTATATTTTAATTAGTCTATTTTATGATTTAGCAGTCCTTGCATGAAATTTTTTTTCTATTTTTTAGACAAATATTACCCTGACAAGACTCATTTGCCTAAATGTGAATTTTTATAAATTCACTAGTGGATATGAATCGAAACAAATTGTAGGATATATATTTGTTTTGATTATCTGTTATATTATATTATATTATGTTATATTATATTTTTTTATAGTATAATTATATTATATTATAATCATCATTGTCATCATCGTTATTTAATCTTCGCTTTCCATGTTGACATGGGTTAGTAAATTTTTAATATGTCAATTGTATTTCTCTATTTCCTTTAATATTTAGATATTGAAATTATACCATTTTAAGCTCCAATTTTTTCTCTACTATATTGTAGTATTTAACTGAAGAACCAGTGAAAATTGGATGTTTTCCATCCCTTTGAAGGAAATTGCTTTTTCTTTGGATTGATTATAAATACATATATATACATATTCTTTTATTCTATTACTTGTTTCAGTCATTTGACTGCAGCCATGCTGGAGCACCACCATAAAGGGGTTTTAGTCAAACAAACTGACTCAAGGATGTATTCTTTGTAAGACGAGTACTTGTTCTGTTGGCCTCACCAAGCAATGGTGTGGGGGAGAAACACAGGCACACACACATAGATATATACATACATACATATATATATATATGATGGGCTTCTTTCAGTTTCCATTTACCAAATCCACTTACAAGGCTTTGGTCGGCCCAAGGCTATAGTAAAAGACACTTGTCCAATGACTAACTCATAAAATTTTGTTGTTCTTTTTTTTTACAATATTACAAATAAAAACAAATCATATTTACTTTTCTTATTAGATGCTTTGTTATTGCTCCCATCCTCCTTTGGATCCGTATTTCTGGCAGCCATCGTATAAGCTGGGTAACTAGGGGCTTCTAACTGGTCATTAGCAATGGACACTTCAAGCCATTCGTTTTGAAACAAAGGGTTATAAGAAATGTTGTTACCTGATGTACCACCCTCACCACCTGTAAGAAAAAGAAGAAGAAAAAGAAGAGGGTGATAAATTATAAACTATAAACATCAACAAACTATAGATGCAATACAGACTTGTCATTTTCTTCAATAATAAACCTGTTCCCCTTCATACTATCATAAAGCCACCTTCTGCTCTCTCTCTCTCTCTCTCTCTCTCTCTCTCTCTCTCTCTCTCTCTCTCTCTCTCTCTCTCTCTTTCTCTCTCTTTCTCTCTTGCAGTCAAAGAAGCTCTTCAGATTTGCAAGTTACAAAGCAACCTCACTAGCTTAGTGTCACAAAAAAAAAAGCACCCAATACCCACTTACTTAAATTCTTCCCATTATACATTAGTCTGGACTGAACAATAGATATAACTTCCTTCCAGTCACATCATCCCGAAAATGGCCATGCACTTGATTGAAGGGGTAGGGAAAGGGTAACATTAAGTTCTCATTTACAATGTAAATCCCTACATTATTAGACTTAACCCTTTGCCTGTCTTATGCATCACATGTATTACGTAGGACATATTTCCCTGGTGTCCATGCATCATACATGATGCACATTTCCAGTTTTCTGAACCACTGAGTGACTTGGGACTTATGAAAGGAAAACTAAATTACTCAGAATGTATGAGAAGACCCGGCAAGCCAAATGAGAACATTACCTCGTGGCCTATGCCAGGGGCTTAACCAGCCCACTTATGTGTACCTTTTCCTTCTTTGGACACTAAACTCTGCTTGTGAAGACCTGTTGAGACAAGTGAAATCAAAATCAAATTCGATGACTGGCATCCGTGCTAGTGGGGTGCAAAGAGCACCATATGAGTGTGATCGTTGACAGAGCGGCTAACCGGCTTCCGTGCCAGTGGCACATAAAAGGCACCTTTCGAGTGTGATCATTACCAGCATCGCCTTACTGGCACTTATGCCCATGCTAGTAGGGTGCTAAGAGCTAAAACCTAGAAGGAAAATTGAATATTACAATAAAATAAATATGATAAATAAGAGTAAAACTTCTGTAACTTAAGTACCTTCTTTGTTGACTATAAAGTAGAAAAGGAATCCAAAGACAAAATTGTGATGAATATTTCCAGATGAATGACATATGAGTTGTTTCTCAACAAAAGACTGAAAATAAACAAAAAACAAATTGGTAAATATTTCACATATGTCCAAGAACATAATAGCAAATCAATTTTTTTCAGATAACACACAGACACACACACACACACACACAAATGTGATTATTACATGTCTCTATCAACAATAGATCAACACTATTTTATCTTGCATAAACCTCTAATATATTAAATATAAAATCAACATCGAAATAAATTTCAATGACATAACAAAAAACACTAATAATAAACAAACATAAAACATTGTTCTTCTGTAATATGTCATATATACTTTATACTTTATGACATGGGGCTAAACACAGAGGAGACAAACAAGGACAGACAAAGGAAGTAAGTCGATTACATTGATCCCAGTGTGAAACTGGTACTTTATTTATCGACCCCGAAAGGATGAGAGGCAAAGTCGACCTTGGCGGAATTTGAACTCAGAACGTAACGACAGACGAAATACCACTAAGCATTTCGCCCGGCGTGCTAACGTTTCTGCCAGCTTGCCGCCTTTATGACATGTCATATATACACAATCATACATTCTGTAGTTTGCTCAGTGTATCTAAGTAGTATATTCTTCTACTTCCTTCTCTCTCTCTCAGTAACAGCATCCCTCTCTTTCTTTCTACTTCTTTTTCTCTCTCTGTTGGTTGTGGCATTTCTCTCTTTAGCTACATTTTTCATTGCCACTCTTTCAACCACCCTGCACTTTCTTCTTTCTCTTTACACTCACTGTTCTGCTTTTTTCCAGTCACCAACACACACACACACACACATAAAAGAATTTATATGATTCTTAAATATAGCATCTTTGAGTACATAGTAAATCCCATGGTATTCCAAGCTAACTTAAGTGATATATATATATAATGAAACAAGCAAATATGAGACAAAGAGATCGTATGTTAGGTAACCAAATATAGTGTACTGAACAATTCCACAACCAGATATTCTTTACAATACTCATATTTAACAATCAAACAATCTTCAGCTTATCTCAAGAGACACAAATGCATATATGAATGTGTGTGTGTGTGTGTGTGTGTGTGTGTGTGTGTCTGTGTGTGTGTGTGTGTGTGTGTCTGTGTGTGTGTGTGTGTGTGTGTGTGTGTGTGTGTGGAGGCACCTGGCTTAGTGGTTAGGGTGTCAGCATCATGATCGTAAGATTGTGGTTTCAATTCCTGGACTGGGTGACGCATTGTGTTCTTGAGCAAAACACTTCATTTCACATTGCTCCAGTCCACTCAGCTGGCAAAAATGAGTAACGCTCCGATGGACTGGCGTCCCATCCAGCAGGGGGAACACTTACACCATTGAAACCAGGAAACCAGGCCCATGAGCCTGGCTAGGCTTTAAAAGGGTGCATTTATATTTTATATATATATACAGGGTAGACTAAAAGTAGGTTTACAATTATCACATAGGCACTTTAAATTTATTTTTAAACATTTTATTACATTTAAATTTCTATTTTAAAATCATATTGTTTATGCACATCTTAAACAGGCAATGTTTAATCTCTCAGATGCTCAAAATGTCCTCCTCTAACATTGCAACATTCTTCAAACCTCTGACACACAGTGCAGTACAAATTCCAATCACCATCAATTTCAATGAATGCGTCAGAAATGTAATCTTGTAATTCATTTAATGTTTTGGGATTCTACTCATAAATCTTGTTCTATACAAAACCCCCAAAAAAGAAATCCATTGGTGTCAGATCAGGTGAATGTGATTGTTTTTCGATGCTGCCCTGTCTTCCAAACCAACGCTGTGGAAAGACTTGTTTAAGGTAGTCTCTTACTGTCAACACTGTCAACACTGGCGCCATGGTGCAATGGTTGAAAACAACTGGTCTAGTAGATGTAATGAATGTAGAATAGATAAATTTTTAGTCAAGTATAAAAGTGTTGTGTGTTGAGAAACAAGGTATCTGTGATACTTGTACATAAAAAAATAAAACTGTATTCTATCTATCTATTTTAACTATACTTCACACAAGCCAATGAACAATTGTTGTCGTCAACATCATTGCCATCACTGCCGTCATTGCTATCGTCATCACCACCACCACCACCAACACCACTACCACTATTTAACATCTGTGTTCCATGCTGGAATGGTTTAGATGTTTCAACAGGACCTGATTAGCCTGAGGGCTGTGTTGGTCTCCATTGTCTGTTTTGACAAGATTTCTATGGCTGAATGCCTTTCCTAATTTCAACTGCTTCACAGAGTGTACTGAGTGCTTTTTTCATGGCACCAGTACTAGTGGGATTACCAAGTAACATGCAAGGCAAGACTCCTTCACAAAGTGGGAGTGCAATATTTAGTGGGGTAGCATTACACCAGATGTAGAAAGGTTGAAGTAGAAAAGAGGGACAGGAGGAGGTGTCTTGCTGTAGAGGAAATACATGGGCACCCCAGCAGGAATGGGATAAAGGATGGTGGCAAAGTAAGGACCTGGAGAAAATACCATCTCAAAAAAAAAAAAACCAGGGTAATAATGGTTGGATCACATTCAATCATAGGTGAGCTGGATCAGAGCTAATAGGGTTAAAAAACAACAACTATTATCTCTATAGTTTTGCAATATTTTCTTCAATGTAATCATTCATTTGGTTTATGATTTCATCACCAGTAAATCTGTTACACCAGTTGCAAATAGTATGAACACACTAACCGAATGGTACAAAAGCTGGAAAACAAAAGTAAAGGAATAAAAATGAAATAAAAAGAATATGAAGAAAAATAAGACAATACCTGAAGTAGGGCAATAGCCTGTTCTAAAGTTTCTATATTAGGCAACCAATGTAAGCACCAAGTGACAGCTTCTGCTGATATAAAGCAGTTCATTTGTAAACCCTCGTGTTTCGTTAAGAAAGGAATCCCAGTTCTGAAACAAATGAAGATATAAAATATTATCAAGAGAAACAAACAGTAGAGCTTTAAAAAAGATAGATACAAGTATGGCTGTATGGTAAGAAGTTTGCTTCCCAACCACATGGTTCTGGGTTCAGTCCCACTGAGTGGCACCATGGGCAAGTGTCTTCTACTTTAGATTCATGCTGACCAAAACTGTGCAAGTAGATTTGATAGATGGAAACTTAAAGAAGCCCATCATATATATATATATATATATATATATATATTATATATATATATATACATATAGGTGTGTGTGTTTGTATGCCACCATTCCTTTACGACCAGTATTGGAGTATTTAATAATAAATAAATGCGCCCTTTTAAAGCCTAGCCAGACTCAATACCAGAAAAATGATAGGTTTGTTATAGATGCTTTTGTTCATAGATCTGTTCAAGACTGGCTAACTTCGGTGTGGGTGTTAGAAAACAACAATGATGACCACTAACCAGGAGGCATGCTATGTCTTATGTCTTCAACTGCTAACATAACAACTTGGTCTTCTTTGAGTTAACAAGCAATGAGTAGCCTTCTCCAAAAATTATAGAACTCCCTCACCTCACCTCTATTATATAACATCCCACTACATCTTACACACAGCACATCATCCCATCTTTGCTCCCCAGAACCATCCACTTTTTACTTAGAGAAATTCGAGTTAAGAATCAATTGCAACAATCTCACCAGTTTGAGAAGGCAGGCATAGATTATGGCCACTGCTTTTCTATATAATGAAAATATATGAAAACATAATCTTACTTGGGATCTAACATGGCTTGGAGGATCTTTGTTGGACTAGAGTCTGCAGAAACTCTCTCTTGGTTAGTCAGGCAACTGCATAAGAATAATAATGAGAAGCATAAAAATACAGAATTAAATATTTCATTTGTATATGACATATAGTAAACATTAACATAATAAGATGCAGTGAAACATTAACATAATGAGATGCAGTGAAACTATGTAGATAGCCAGGTTGTAGAAGTGCAAAGAAATTTTTGATGTTTCATAGTAGATAATACAATTGAAAAATAAACAATATTGGAGGTGGCAGGCTTTCTATATTTTTACACGGTCAACATGCCACTTCCACAAAACTAGTGTTCCAGTTTTAAAAGGTGTTCTCAGATTAAATCCCTTTGTACAGCTCCAAAATATCAAATATTCTTTTAAACAATTTTGGCAGGATGATTATTTAAATGACAATTATGATAATTTTCCTTGTGTTGCTATTGGCAATTTTTGTAGAAAACCTAAAATAGAATGGTTGCATACAGAAAACATACTTTTGAATCAGTGCCTTATGCATTTTAACAATTCTTGCATTTTCACATAAAACTTGCAATAAATTTTAATTCAAAATGTTAAATTAAAAAGTCGTTTGTGTTTAGCTAAGTCGTCTGTCTCTCAATTAACATGTAATTTATATCATATTTGATACAATATGCAATGAAAAAAATCACAAGCCACAATATTTTATCTAAGAAGATGCCTACATCATGCATCTTTTGAGTAGCAAGACTTAAAATCTCATAAATTAACCCTGACAATATTAGACTGATGGATATAGTAGATCAGTCATTTAACCCTTTTAATCTGTCATGTGTATCAAATGAGATATATAAGGCATATTCCCCCAGCATTCATGCATCATATATGATAAACATTCCCAATTTTTTTTTCAAGTATCAGAGTAACTTGGGACTTATGAGAGGAAAATTTTGTCATCTTCAGAAAATATGAAACAAGGGCTAACTTAAAAGTCTGAAAACAAGCATGGACATCAAAGTCGAATTCATGAAAATAATTTGGACAGGCAATGGGTTAAAAAAATTGTGCTTAAAGTACTTTGTATTTATAAGCTTCTAAAAATTCAATATCACTGTTTTGCAATGTTAGTTCTACAATATAAACTCTTTTAGTGTGTTATCATTAAAAGTAAAAAGAGAACACATAGTTGCTACATAGCCTCAGATCTGACCTAATTAAGCAGACCTAGCAACAAAAATGCTCCAAATAGCAGTGTATGTAGGAGCACATTATCTAATGTACCCTTCTGTTTTTAAATCAATAGGGTGTGATGAAAGGAAAATCTGAATGCTATTAGTAGTAAGCTACAGCTCCTTAGGTTGATGCTAAGTTTAAGATGGAAAAAAGAGAGGGTATGACATTTTGAGCATGACTTTTCTTCAGAAAGAGGAAAGGTCCGAGAGAAGAAACAGAATAGTCTGGGAAAATCATGTATGTGGTTACGTGGTTGTGTGTGTGTGAGAGAGTATATATATATATGCATGTGTGTCATAGTTTAGTTGAATATAAAAACTTAGCTTAGACCAGGAAGTTAGAAAGTGGAAGGCACAGACCTTGCCAGGGATCAACAGAAAGGTCTGCTGTACAGAAGCAACAGAAAGTTACTAGGAGTTGATGGAGAGCGGGGAAGAGTCAAAAAGAATTTAGGGTTTAACAATGTTCAATAATTTGAGTTTCAATGATGCAGGAAAGCTGGTGAAGCCAAAGCAGTTTTCCCATGTCCCAAAGGTATAACTTAGCACTTTTCCCAAGTCATGAATATATGAACATTGTGGAGAAAATACTTTTTATTTCCTCCACTAATTTCTGACAATCATATTTTACAGAGAGCATGATTGGATGGGTGGGTAATAATAATAATAATAATAATAATTGTGTACAGTGCTCAGGTGCACTACAACTCATCTAAAGTGTATATATAATCAGGTGTAGTTTCGGCGGATTTCGGAAAGCATGAGGGCCTTAAAGGATGCAGTGTCATGGCAGTCAACAACTGACGCAGACAGTTTATTCCATGCTTCAGCAACTCTGAGCGTGAAAAAATGTTTCCGAAAGTCATGGGAGCTGTGTTGTTTTCTGACTTTGTAGGCATGTCCACGTGTGTTAGACACATGGAGATCAAAAAGGTGTTCAGTGTTGTTGTTGGTGAGGTGGTTGATAACCTTGTGGGTGTTTACCAAGTCCGTCGCCAGACGCCGGAGCTTCAGTGAATCCATGCCCAGGGAAACAAGGCGCTCAGAATATGATAGGTGTCTGATGGAGGGTATGCGTTTGGTTGCACGTCTCTGGACAGATTCCAGGAGGTCAATGTTCTGAGCAAGATAGGGATTCCAAACTGATGATGCGAATTCCAAGTGTGGTCGTACCATAGCTGTATACAGTTTTAAATAGATGGCTGGAGAGCGGCTAACAAAAGTCCTGCTGAGTGATGCCAAGACACCCTCGGCCTTCTTGACAATTTTAGAGATATGCTTTGTCCAACACAAATCACTGCTGACAGTGATGCCTAGGTCACGCTCGCAAGAGGATTTCTTGATATCAGTGTTGTGGAGGGAGTATGTGGACGCAGGGTTTTTTCTCCCAAAATGCATGGTGGTACACTTGTCCACAGCCAGTTTCAGTTGCCAGTCTGTGATCCATTGCTGCATTGTGTCTAGGTCTGATTGCAGGAAAGAGTTGTAGACATCAGGATCAGTCCTCTTGATTTCAAGGTACAGCTTGATGTCGTCTGCATATTTCAATACTGTGGCATTCTTTAAATTGGCATCTATGTCATTAATGTATGCCACAAACAGGAGGGGACCAAGGACAGATCCCTGTGGTACACCCGATGACATCTCATATGGTGTAGAGTGCTGTCCTAGAACTGTGACTACCTCCTTTCGGCTGAGGATGAAGGATTTCAACCAGTTAAAAAGGTCATCCCCCACACCCATTGCAGAGAGTTTCACCATAAGCCTTTTGTGTGGCACAGAGTTGAAAGCCTTAGCAAAGTCAAGGTAGACAACATCCACCCATGAGCCACTGTCAGTGATCTGAGTAATGTCCTCAAGGAACTCGACAAGCTGGTCACTGCAGCTGGAGTTAGGGACAAATCCATATTGTGAGGGTCGGATGAGACTGTGAGAGCTCCAGAAGTTCCAGAGTGTTTCTCTGACACACGATTCCATCAGTTTTGCAATACAGCTAGTGAGACTGACTGGGCGATAGTTGACAGGTGATGTGCGGTCACCCTTTTTGAACGTTGATGAAGACTCTGTAAGCCTGCAATGGGCTGGAGAGATTCAAAAGTTTGGGAAACACTGACCACGAGCTATTACTGCAAACAATATTAAACATATATGTCAAAACACAATATACAAAGACGTGCTGAAAAGCTACTGGCTTGGTAAAAGAAAATACAGGAGGATCTGTTAATTATGATTTTATTCAACATATTCCTTTTTCAGATTCACATACTTATTATAGTGGTCCTTTAGTTTTTATAAGCCCTGTAAAAGAACTCGGAAGGTGGGCCACCAGCCAGGACTTTCGTGATACCCTTAAAGCCAGGAACTTTTTGGCACCTCCTCATACAACTTAACATATCAAATATCTATATATAAATATACTCAATTGAACAGTTTCAAAAATACTAACCTATCAATGGCTGGGTTTGACCCAGCTGTAACTGGTGCGGAGCTTTCTCCAGTTGAAGTTGACGTTATCACAGACGATGAGGCTCCTCCTGCACCTGAAGCTGATGCTGAAGCTGCCGCTGCAGCAGCGGCAGCACTCTGAGCAGCTGCATTCTGAGCAGCAGCATTGGTTGCTGCTGTTATCGATGCACTTTGCACAAGTGGATTAGATGCCTGCAAGAAATATGTAGACAGTATTAAAACTATGCTAAATAAAATTATACTAAACAGTCACACATTAACACTATTTGTCCTTTTCAAATTTTGGCACAAGGCCAGCAATTTTGGGGAAGGGGAATAATCAATTACATCAACAATCAATAATCAATAATCAATTACATCATGATGATGATGATGATCAACCCCAGTGCTCAACCGGTACTTATTTTATCAATCCCAAAAGGAAGAAAGGCAAAGTCAACCTTGGTGGAATTTGAACTCAGAATATAAAGTCAGACAAAATGCTATTATCATTTTACTCAGTATGCTAACAACTCTGCCAGCTTACTACCTTATATGCCCTGTGATATTGCCATGTACCAATACTACTATAACAATATCCCATGATACTGTCATGTATCAAGACTGTTATGATAATCTTCCTGATATCAATACATCATCATCATCATCGTTTAATGTCCGCTTTCCATGCTAGCATGGGTTGGACAATTTGACTGAGGTCTGGCAAACCAGATGGCTGCACCAGACTCTAATCTGATCTGGCAGAGTTTCTACAGCTGGATGCCCTTCCTAACACCAACCACTCCAAGAGTGTAGTGGGTGCTTTTACGTGCCACCGGCATAAAGGCCAGCCAGGCAGTACTGGCAACGGCCACACTCAAATGGTGCTTTTTATGTGCCACCTGTATAGGAGATGATAATATCTTGTGATATTATTACATGTCAACACTACCATGATAGTGTCTTCCGATATTATCACATATTAATACTGTTATTACAGAAGCACTATTAATATCAAAAGGCAATCTTGATATCCAACTTAATGTAGATATAAAGGTTACTTTTTAGCATTAATACTGCTTTTGCCATTAATAATTATTTCTTGATAAACCTGCTGGCTAGAGGACTATCAAGCTCCAATGTCTTCTTGGGCATGGTGTCCAAGGCTAGATCCCTTGGGAGCTTTTTTTTTTTTTTTCATGGAATTGGCACTAATAAGGTTGTGAAGTAACTCACGAAACTAAATAAAAAGATCCCACAATTAACTAGCGGTGTAGTAGAGAATTGTAAATTTGGAACGAGAATAATACTTTTTATTTCCTACTTGTAGGCAGCATACCACTGAAGCTTCAAAGTTTCATTAATTAAGAAAAGTGATGTAAGGAACAAACCTTAGTATTTCTCCGATTATGCTGAGTTCGTTTGATTTTATTCAGAGATTCAGCAAAGCGAATAAATCCGTTAATATATATCAGGAAATTAATTGGGACATCTTCATATATGTCACATTTGGGTTCAGAACTACAATAAAAAAGATGGAAGAAAAGGTAAAAATTCAAGAAACAGAGTTGATCAGAAAAAAAAGGGAAAAAAATAATTTTGCAATTTGAACTGAATAAGAAAATCACATATTATTAAAAAAAAATTTAATTACCATAAAGTGACTGTTTTAGCTATTTTTCTCATAAATTTCTACAAAAAGTAACAAATTTGAAGTATGTTTCTTTTCACCACCACAAACTTTATTTCTCTCACTCTCTCTCTTTCTTTCTGCCCCTCTTTCGCTCTCACTTTCTGTCCCTCTCTCTCCCTCTCTAACATTTTTCTTTACTCTCTATCTCTTTATATGGGTCATTGTTGTTTAGCTTTCAATCATGATTCAATTAACTTACAGATGACCAAAGACATTTAGACATTGTATTTCTAGGACAACATTGCCCAATAGGTCTTCATTTTTTTAAGGTGATTTGATGGAGATTTGGTTGCTATTTTTAGCTAGTAGAGTGGCTACATTGAGGTTCCCTTGCTCACTTCTTCAACTCAAGTATTTTTAATAATAGAAGTGTTAAAGTCAAGGTTGGTACTGTTCAGATATCAATTTGTTTTCTACCATATACATATGATCATTTTTGACATTACTTCTCATCAATAAATCTTTGTAGAGTTTAAATTTTAGATTTAAATATAAACCATTAAGGATACACGTCTTATTCTCAACGACATAATGAGACAATAGGTTTGGTTCATTGGAGTGGGCAAAGAAGAAACCTTGAGTGACAACTGGGAAACTGAAAGAAGCCAAGGAGGACAAAGAGAGAAGATACTCAATAACTTTACCAGCTGATTTCAGAAATATCAGCCCAATATGGTGCTAAATCAAAGTGAGACAGGAAGGTTAGGAGATCCAAGATCTGTGATGCCTGTAGGCCAGTGCTCTGCAACCAGTATTCTGTGGAACACTGGTGTGCCATGAGACGATGTTAGGTGTGTAACAGTGTAACCTTAGATGTCTTGCAAACAACTTGCACATGCAAGTGCTACCAGTCAAAAGCTCCGTATACCAGAAGCCAGCAAGTGTATGGGGTCATCAGGAGAGAATGCGCGCCGTTTCGGGGCCTACCTCTCGACGGCATCAATGCACACCGGGCCCCTCACTGATATGAGGCCCCGCTTGCTAGATCAGCTGGTTATGAAGTTAAACTCAATATCCTTCTAGCCATTGCTCATCGTCTCTTTTTAACCAAATCCAGTGGCTAGCCTTCTCCACTGTAGATTGGATATCAGTCATGGTGGTATTGACTTTATGATGAGTTAGGCCTAGCGATAACAATAGTCGTCTCACACTGTGTCCAACAAACCCTCTACATTTGACTTTGATTGGAAAATGTTCCGCTTTCCAGCCTGCGTCTTTACATTCCTCGAGGAGGTTTACATAACGGTTCGATTTTCGAATATAATTTTTTCCTTACTATAATTTTAGTTCAGGTGTGCTGCTGGATTTTGAAAAAAAATATAACTCTCTTTACTCTTTTACTTGTTTCAGTCATTTGACTGCGGCCATGCTGGAGCACTGCTTTTAGTCGAGCAAATCGACCCCAGGACTTATTCTTTGTAAGCCTAGTACTTATTCTATCAGACTCTTTTGCCGAACCTCTAAGCTATGGGGACATGAACACACCAGCATCGGTTGTCAAGCGATGTTAGGAGGACAAACACAGACCACAAACACACATATCTATATATACATATACATGACAGGCTTCTTTCAGTTTCCGTCTACCAAATCCACTCAAAAGGCTTTGGTCGGCCCGAGGCTATAGTAGAAAACACTTGCCCAAAGTGCCACGCAGTAGGACTGAACCCGGAACCATGCGGTTGGCAAGCAAGCTACTTACCACACAGCCACTCCTGCGCCTATATGTACTGCAAGTTTAAAAAAACGGTAGTAAAGCACTGCTGTAAGCACAGCATATAAAGGGAGAGCTATACAAGTCAGTGAAATACTCAACCACTTGTATACTCATCCTATGAACAGGTAAAGCAGTTCATTGAACAACACAGCAAGTCCATAAGAGATGTTCTCTCAGGACAAATACAGCAATGAATAACTTAACCAAGTGTGCATACATTTAGTATGATGAATAGATGGCTATTTAACCCTTTAACATTCAGATTATTCTGTTAAATGTAATGCTTATTTATTCGCATTGTTCTGAACTGATCAAGCACTAGCTCATAGCTTTGAGATTTCAATGTGATTGTTTATTCCTAAAATGATATTGTAGGGTAGATGAGAAAGGTCAAATCTGGCCAGTTAGATGATAAAACAGGCAGAACATTTTGGCCGGATATGTCCAGTTTAAATGTTAAAGGGTAAAATACCCATAGTCAAACATGTTTTTCATGGAAGACTGGAAATGAACAACATTGCTTGTATAGTAGTGATCCTTGTTTATAACCATCACATGATGCCAAGGCAAGAGAACACAGAAACACACACACACAATGGGCTTCTTTCAGTTTCCATCTACCAAATCCACTCATAAGACTGGCCAACCCATGACTATAGCAGAAGACATTTGCCCAAGGTGCTGACCACATAGCTGACAACATGCGAGACCACATAGTTGGAAAGCAAGTTTATTAACCAAACAGCCATGCATGTACCTACAAATGGCTTTAAAAAAATTAGAAATTTCTAATATAAAATATGTTATATAACAGAAATAATTCCTTATCTATTCCAAATATACACAATTTTCCACAGATAAGATTATTGCATTTTTGACTCAGAATTCTAGCTTATGAAAAGGAATTTTAAAAAACTAGACTAAAAAACTATTTTACACCTTGAAAAAAGCAATTTAACATGCAAATTCGCATTTTTGATTTGAAAGAATATTCCAGGAATACATACCCAGCTTCAGATAATTTTTTGGTGATATTACTGTATGGCAAGAGGAAAAACCGGCTGCGCCAGTATTTTAAAATCTGAAAGTAAACAAGATGAACATTGGATATGTAATAAATTCATTTTATTTTGTTGTCACAAGAATTATTTATGTGTATCATCATCATCATCATCATCATTATTTAATGTCCACTTTCTATGCTGACATGGGTTAGAGGTTTGACTGGAACTGCAAGAATTCTTCACAGGCTTCTTGAAGCATGACCAGTAAACAAGTACCACCTTAGTCTGCTGGCTGTGGACAGCTGACACTTCCATCATGCCAGCAAAATAAGCTGTGAGTTTTCATATAATAATAATGTCAACATTATTATAATCTTTTAATGCCTATCTTCTATGCTGGCCTAGGTTGGACAACTTGGCAGGATCCAATGGATCTGAGAACTGCATCATACTCCAATATCTGCTTTGGACATGGTTTCTTACAGCTGGATGTCCTTCCTTAATGCCACTCACTTGGCAGCAGCACTAGTGATCTATGTAACTCACAAAACTAAGATTCCCTTCAACCGAGTGAGGTTACAGTAGAAATGTCCAAATAAAAATATGGGTAAAATAACTGAATATCTAGATTATAGTACAACTTCAATAATTGATATTACAAGAGAAAAAGGAATTTAGAAACTGAATTGTATACTTTAAAATTTCCAAAATTTATTTCTAAGTTTAGATAACCAACTATGTAAAATATACATCTAATAATTGCTTAGTAAGAACTGAATTTTTCCACAAGCTAAGCAACTGAACTGCTATTGTTGTTGTTTAGCCATCTCCAAGTCAACACTGACCAAATGTAACATCATACTCAACCTTCCATTTTTTTTCACAACAGCAAGCTATGATACAAGGCAAATTTGTCTACTATTTCTATCAATCCATTTAACTATGTAGAGACTCCCTCACTTGATCAGGTCAATAGTAGCATTAAAAGTTTATGAAGTGTGTAAGAATTACAGATGTAGAATTCCTACTTGGCCTCAGATATGAGGGTTAAATGAAATTGATACAGTGAGTTACTTTTTAAGAAGTTACAATTCACTGAGGGTGCCAGAAATATGTCCCAATTGGCCTCCCATACTTACTGGCTTTTCTTTTTTTTTTTTTTTGTCATCACAAATGTATTTCCAGTTTAGATATTTAACACTCCATGCATCACATATGTAAATACCCACTGACCCATGATACAATCAATATTGTTAATAAAGGAGTATATAAAGTCAGCCTGACTTTAAAAAAAAGACAACCTACATCAAATTTAATAGAGGGGAAACTGTACTGATACTCATGTGTGCTTGTGTGTGTCTGTGTGTTTGCATTTGTTGTGTGTGTGCATGTGCATGTGTGTGTACATATAAATATGTCATACAATTACAAAAGGCTGTGTAAACCGTACCTTGGTTAGTGGGTAATCTCCCTCCCCCTGAGTACAAATAAAGTGATCTAAATAATTCCAGTTATAGTTTTCCAGCTTTTCATTGGTAAATTCAGTCTCAGACAGACTGTAATGGTCGGAATCAGGAGCTTGAAATCTATATCGGTATTTGTAGTGCATCAGACGATATGGATGCCTGCCAAAAAGAAATTTTAAATGAAATAATTATTCAATTACCATTCAAAAAATCAAACTATAGATTTTTTTTCTTTTATTAATCAGTTATTATTTTCTAATAATGTATCAATAAAGTTTAACTATTTCACACAATGGTTATAGTTAAGAATATGGTTAGTCCACATTACTCCATAGGAAAGTGGAAGTTCTAATATCTGTTTTAGTTTGGTTTCTACAGTTAAATGCCCATCCTAATGCCAAACTCTTTATAGTGTACTGGGTGCATTTTTTGTGGCACCAGCACTGGTGAGGTCACCAAGTACTCACAAGACAGGACAAGACTCAACTGAGTGGAGCATAGATAGAATTGAGGGATGTGAGAGTATGATAGAAATAACAAAATAAAATTACCGTGGCATGTATCTAGTGACTATAACAGTTTTATCCACGCGAGTCATCTTATGATAAACTCGGCCAATACTTAAATAACAGATTTCCTGCAAAAAACAAAACGAAAAAAATTTTAAATTTAAAGAATCAGTTTAACAGACAACTATTTCCAACTAGGTTTCATAGTTTTAGCATTTAAACTGGCCATATCTGGCCCTAATATTCTACCTGTTTTACACTCAAATCAGCCAGATCCCATCTCTCACACCTACCCTACTAAGGCACTCTAAAAATATACGATCATATCATCAAAATCTTAAAGCTATGAGATAATACATCATCATCATCGTTTAACGTCCGTTTTCCATGCTAGCATGGGTTGGACGATTTGACTGGGGTCTGGGAAGCCAGGAGGCTGCACCAGGCTCCAGTCTGATCTGGCAGTGTTTCTACAGCTGGATGCCCTTCCTAACGCCAACCACTCCATGAGGGTAGTGGGTGCTTTTTACGTGCCACCGGCACAGCGTGCCAATGAGTACAAAGCATTACAGTTGATAGAATAATGTGAATGCTGAAAGGTTAAAAGTGAAAAGTCTGCAATGAGAATATTTCAAAAGACAGGTAACGCTTAACTCTTTAGCATTCAGATTTTTCTGTCAAATGTATTCTTTATTTATTCACATTGTTTCGAATTAATCATGCATTATTCTCATAGCTTTGAGATTTTGATGATGTGATTGTATATTTTTAGAATGACATTTTAGGGTTGGTGTGAGAGTCTTGATCTGGCCAGTTTGAACATAAAATAGGTAGAATATGTTGGCTTGATATGGCTGGTTTAAATACTAAAGGGTGAAAAGAATAAAATCAAAGTCAAAACCACTGAGAAAAGTCAGTTTTAAGATTTGTGAAACACTCACTGAGCTATTAACATCACAGCATCCATAGTACAAACTTCAGAAAGCTATAATCATTTTTTCTTTTTTTATATTCAGTCATTAACAAATAGCAGGCTTTATGAAAGAAATTATGACTACACATATAGATATCACGTCATTAAGAATGAAATTACCAATTTTGAACTGAAAATTTATGTTACTTTATGTTAACAAAAAGCAATGCAGTTAATCAAAGTATGCACCTAAATTATCAACACAATTTTGCCATTTTATCGTTAGCTTATTTGTGGGTAGCAAAGAATTCTGGAGAGCAAGATGTGATGAAATCACGAAAGGCTATTTTTGCTTCTTCAGATTTGAAGTTTTTTTCCTTACAAAAAGTTGTCTAATGCCTGGAAAACATGATAGCCAGTTAGTGCAAGGTCTGGTGAATATGGTGGATGACAGTTCAGTTGGTGTAACTAGAGTAGCGTTCTTTGTGCAACATGTGGTCGAGCATTGTCGTGTTAGAATATTGTCCTGTCTCTGTTGACCAAGCTCGGTTGCTTAATTGCAAGTTCACTCATCATTTCATCCAGTTGGTTGATGGATACACATGCTGTAATCTCATGAAGCTGTAGTGGATGAAACCAGTGCAGGACCATTAGCGTTTTTTTGGTGAATATTCATATTTGGATTGTGTTTTGGAACTTCGTCTCCATCCAACCACCATACAGAATGCTTGCTATTGTTGAAAAGAATTTTTCATCACGCATAACAATACAATGCGAAAATGGTTTGCTTTTATGCTGTGACAGCAAACAACAGCAAGTTTCAAGACGATGTGTCAATTGATGCTCATGTGGTACCCACTCGTCCAGATTTGTTTCAGATGGTCCAATACATTTGGAATCAAAACATCAAACCTTGCTGCTAACTCACACATAGTCTGAGATGTATCTGCTTCCACTACAGTTTCCATCTCCTCATTACCCACCGTGGTTTCAGGTCTACCACGGGGCTGATTTTCAAGAGTAAAGTTACCAGACTAGAATTACTCAAACCATCAATGTACAGTGTGCTCATTCGCCACATCTTCACCAAATACCTTATTGTTGTTTCAAGATGACTGGGATGCATTGGTTCCACAGCAGAACTCACATTCATAAACAACTTGAATTTTTGATCACTCCACGGATTCACAAAAATCAATTTACAAGAGAAAACTCACAATATAACTTGACACAACAAACTGCATTTCAAAAAGTGATGATGTAACTCTTCAATGTTGTAAAACAATGAATTGTCAGGATAAAACATTAGAGTTAACGACTGTCAAACTTGGTGCATAAGAAAATCAGACATTTCATTCTTAATGACCTGATATTTTGTTAATGATTTTTGCTGTACAGCCACATGGTTCTGAGTTTGATATCATCATGTGGTACCTCGGGCAAGTATTTTCTTCAATACTTTTGCACCAACTAAAGCATTGCAATTATAATTTGGTTGACAGAAACTTTGCAAAAGTCCACCAGATTCATACATATAGATAGGAGGAGGAGGAGACCCCTTCAGTCATGAATGACCATGGGATTGCACCTAGAAAGTTACCCTCCAAGGCACAAGTCTGGGCAGGGTTGTTTGTGGAAGACCAGCAGTCGCCCATGCATACCGGTCTCCCCTCCCCACGCCACCAATGTTATCCAAGGGAAAGGCAAAGGATGATACAGCTTGGCACCAGTGATGTCACAACTCATTTTTACAGCTGAGTGAATTGGAGCAACGTGAAATAAAGTGTCTTGCTCAAGAACACAACACGCAGCCAAGTTCGGGAATCGAACTCACAACCTCACGATCGTAAGCTCGATGCTCTAACCACTGAGCCCTGCACCTTCACATGTATAGATACAGATATAGATATATAATATAAATATTTGCAAAAGCTTTTTGAGCAATGCAGGTGAAGAATTAAACAAAATATGTAAGGTAAATCCAAAGAATGAAAACAAAGAGAAAAGATATTGTATTACCTTACATAGGTTGTTTGATGATTTTATAATATTTGGGTACAGGGAGGTGGGGGGATTCTTCTTTTCAAATAGAAGAAATTTTAAAAATCAGAGTTCTGAGAATTGTGTGGTTAATGGCAGGGCATTTTAATGTGTTGTCAAAAAAAGCATTACCTGAATTAGTTCGTGCAGTAACAATTACAAGAATAATTAAACAACCTGTGTAAGATCATACAATATCTTCTTTGTTTTCATTCACTGACATCACCTTACATATTTCACTTACTTCCTCACCTGTATTGCTGAAAGAATTTTTCCAAACAATAGTTCCAAAAGCCATCAAATTCAAATCTTATCACATGAGAATCACAAGAAGTATTGTGTTCAAGAAACAAAAAAGTAGTTACTACATACAGCTACATTATTTTGTTAAGAAAAAAAAGCAATTGATAATAATTTTAGTTATTCTTAAATAACTTACAGAATCTTCATTTTTATTATGAAGTGATTTATAAAATCCAGCTCCTCGATGTCTGGTGATGGATAAAGAATCAGATAGGTTCTTTGGCAAAACAATCAGTTGGAAACCCTAAATGTGATTATGAAAAGAATATACATCACATTAATAACTTCATAGTCACACATATCATACAATCAGAATAATAAATGCATAAATATTATGTATTTAGCAGATCTAGCTGGATCCTACCAAGATTACAAAGTAAATATGTTAGTAGTAGTGGTGGTGGTGGTGGTGATTTAAACAGCTTGTCTTAAAATCACATGGCTCTGGGTCCAATTTCATAGTGTAGAACTTTGGGCAAATGTCTTTTAACATAACTTCGGGTCTATCAAAGTCTTGTGAGAGAA
This sequence comes from Octopus sinensis, assembly GCF_006345805.1. NCBI lineage: Eukaryota > Metazoa > Mollusca > Cephalopoda > Octopoda > Octopodidae > Octopus > Octopus sinensis. The sequence continues at coordinate 155,032,697 of NC_042997.1, forward strand.
ATGTGGTAGAATGGAAACTATATAGAAGTCAGTCAGATGGAATGTACATGTATTTGAATGGGGGACTCAATCCATCACCAAATTTACCTCCACCACTTGACCCTGGAGTGCCTTTAATGAGTTCACTCAGTTGCAATCATTATGATCAATGACAATAGTGGACATGATGCTGGTGGTGGTGGTGGTGTGGTGGTGGTGGTGTGATGATGATGATACTGAAACCCAAATCCTTGAGAGCATGGATTAGCTGGTTCTATAACAAATGGTATGAATTTGTAATAAATAATTTAAATGTCGGTGCCCCAGCATGGCCATAGCTCATGAGCTGAAAACGGTTCAATTCAATTCAACCTCATTTGAGAAAGAACTGTACCAAACTGATGTAATCAGAAACATGTGTCTTGGTGAGGTTTGAACTTACAACTATTCACTTAGTTATCTACCAGCTTTGCCATTCAACTGCTTCATCTCTTAATTGCAACAAGTATATAAGGATTTTGTTATCTTGAATATTCCAGCTTATCGAGTAATTAATTTGATCCATCATGTGGAAAAAGTTTTTAAAATTTGATAAAAACCTGTGGAAGCCATGTCACTGAAGTCCATATTAAACATCACAATCATCTTGCTTCCATTATCCATCCTTACAAAGTGACAGAACCCCTTATAAACACTAAATATCAAATCAATGAAAAGGGTTTTATTTAATTTAATTTACTTTTCCACCATCACCACTATGTGAAGGCACATGGTTTAGTGGTTAGAGCATCGGGCTTATAATTATGAGGTTGTGAGTTCAATTCCTGGACTAGGCTGTGTGTCATGTTTTTGAACAAGACATTATTTCACATTGATCCAGTTCACTCACTTGTAGAAGTGAGTTGCAATGTCACTGATGTCAAGCTCTATCATCTTTTACCTTTCCCTTAGACAACACTGATGGCTTGGGGAGGAGAGACTGGTATGCATAGGCAACTGCTGGTCTTCCACAAAGCAACCTTACCTTGATTATGCCTCAGAGAGGAACTTTCAAGGTGCAATACCAAGGTCATTCATGACCAAAAGGGGGTCTTTACCCATCTTTTTACCCACCATCACCACCACAACCACTACTTAAATTTAACATTGATATAGTAGAAACACTTAACCTGTGATAATCTTTGTGATATCAGCTCCCTGAACAATTGCTCTGTGTCCATTGGAGGCTTTCGGTAGCATTTCTCATCTGGGTTGCTTGGTAGACTGTTGATAAAATGCATAAAATTTAATTAAATAAACAAAAGTGTATTCTCTGAGTAGAACTGAATCTAAATTGATGTTTGCAAAAATGTTAACATTTTTAATATGTTAAAGAATTAGAAAGTAGAATATTCTATACAAAATTATAATAAAAATATTCTATATGAAAACTAGTAAATTAAAATGGAAAATATTCTTGGGAGAATAAAGAAAATCATTTTACTAGAAAACTTAAATGATAACAGTTATTGTTCATTTGCTAAAGAACCTATCCTTTAAAAGGAAACACAGCTCTCTCTTGACAAAATATATAAGTATTGTTATACTTATTATACTAGGGGTTGAGTTTTTTTTTTTTTTCCAATTAAACACATGTACTATTTATTCTATCTTCGCTTTAGTTTTTATTTGTATTATCTTTAGTTCACACATCTGTCTCACATTCTATGACCTCATCAAATGACTCTCCGTCCCATGTGTCTCCTCTTGTCCTGCTTATTCCAGTTTATCCTTCTGTGGTATGTATCTCTATCTGCACATACATTTACATGTGTGTGTGTGTGCATGTGTGTTTGTGTGTGTGTGTGTGTGTGTGTGTGTGTGTGTGTGCATGCGTGTATGTATATTACACTGTTTGTACTTGCCCATATTTTTTTCTCCTTCTGTCTTTAGTATGTGTATGTATGTCTTGTGTGCATAAGAATTATCTTCTTAAATTTACACATCTAGTAAATTAAAATTAAACTTCTTGATGTCCTCTATGCAATTTGGAAAAATAAGCTTCTAGTTTTAGGGGGGTTTTTTTACTACCTCTAAATTTCAGATAGTAAATCTGTAAACATATCTTTATAGTTATAGGTTAACTCATGTATGTCATGCTAGATATGAGAATCAATGAACTAATAATCTTTATATTATCGCAAATCTTTTTCTGAAAAATTTTGTGAAACTTACTTTGTCCAGTATTCACTGTTCACAATTTCAGGCAGAATGATGTAATGATAAACTACAAAATCAGCATTCAAACTACGCAGATCTGGGAAGAAGTCTGTTGTAATTGGTAAAGATGCTGGAATTGTTAGAGACTTCCAATCAACACCTGTAAAAATGAAATAAATAAGAACACAAACAATATTATTTACATTGCACAAGGTTACTAATACTGTTTAAGGTTATTAGTTTGGTGTCACCAATGACCAACTTCAAATACCAGTAAATCAATGCAAAATATATGAAGAACACGTTTAACAGCAAAAAGCAAGAAAAACAAAAGCTGCTAGTAAATAAGTTAATGCCAACAATTTGATGCCTTAGTGAAACTTTGTAAAATAAAGCAATAAGTTAATTTTGTGCTCAGTTCCAAATATTACTCAATAGACTCAATAATCTGTTGTTTTCACAAGAGAAGATTTGAAGCCTCATTTTAAAGTGAATAGATATTTACCAAATTATCAATGAAGAACTACTATAAAAAAAAACTACTCAGACTCTCCTTTCTTTTCTCTTTGATATTAAATTATGAACTTTCAGAGTATCTACTTATCTATGAAGAACTACTATAAACTCTCACATTCCTGAATTTCCTGTTCTGCTTAATTTATATGTATTTTTTATACTCATTTCTGTATATCTATTTTATAAACGCTTCAATGTCATTAACAACTGCCTATCAATCTTTTATTTTATTGTGCTTTTATTAACTCAACTGGAATATTGCCTATAGCTAACTCTTGTCTACCTATATTCTGCTTCCTTTCATCCAATGCTGGATTTAAAGTTTCTGGCCCAGTTTGAGTATTAACTGTCAACATCTAGCATGCCTTTGCCTGACATATTTGCACCCATTATACATACATACATACATACATACATACATACATACATACCATACATACATACCATACATACATACATACATACATACATACATACATACTACATACATACATACATACATACATACACATACGTACATATTCATGTTTTAAGTTCTATTACATGTGTGTGAGTGAGAGAGAGAGAGAGAAAGAGAGATGATTATTGTTTCTAGCTATGAACTAAAGATTAGCTAGAAAATGGCAAAACTTCTTTGGCACTAGTTTTATTTCATTGCATAATAACTGCAAACAGTAGAAATCATGGGACAATGACAGTGGTAATCACAACTGAAGAGTATAATATTTAGATTAATCCCTTTCAATTGAAAGCTGAAGGACTACCAAGTTAGATGTTACTTTAAATCTTTCTAAGGAGAGGAAGGAGTCAATAAAATAAGTACTCTCAACACAGCATTCCAATCAAAAAACTATATTCTGCCCTTAGCTGAAAGAATATGCTCACAGATTACATACAGATGCATACACTCAGTATTCAAATCATAGTTGAGTTAGTCAACCACTCACTATACAGACTCAGACAATCACTGTACAAACCAATGAGAGAATTTCTACATAGCCATTTGATCTGCTAGAAATAATAGCTAAATCCCTCTCAAATTACACTCCACTGTAATGTAGTCTTAGGTGCATTATGTCTTTTGGAAATTATAAAGACAGAATGATCAGGCTTAAAATGCCTTTGATCATAGGTCAGCTTGATAAGATCTGCTTGATAGCATGGGGTCAAATGACAACAACAGACACTGTTAATGTACAGACCACCACTCTTAATGCACAGACAACTGTTGTAAATGTCTAAAGAACCACCATCGATGCTCAGCCAACTGATCAATGCTCAGTCCACCACTGACAATGCTCAGACAGCCACTGTCAATGCTCAGACAACCACTGCCAATAACTAGATACTTTTTGTAAATACTCAAACAACCACTGTTAATGCTCAGACAACCACTCAATACTCAGACATCATCCACTATCAATGCTCAGACAGCAATTGTATCCACTGTACATGCACAGACAACCTGTATACATATTCAGACAATTATTGTAAATGTCTAGACAACCACTATCAATGTTGAAACAATGACATTTAAATGTTCAGACAAACTGTAAACATGAATGCATATATAAAAAAAAAATCCTCAAAATTAATTTTCATTACATTTTTCAAAAAGAACATAAATTTTTAGTCATAGAAATTTAACATAAAACAAATATTCAACAAACAAAAACCAAACTGAACACATTAAAACTGTAAGTTAGGCAACATTAATAACAACTGCATATACATATATATATAGGTACATATACACAAATGCATGAGATGGAGGGCAAGAGACAACATTGAGCATAAGTGCATTCATTCTTCTTAATTATTCAAATAGCAGAATAACTTTTTTTTAAAAATTGCTTCAAGCAGTTTGAGAGATAAATAATACTGTTTAATAAAGGTGACATTAGTTAAGGATATTAAATTAGGAGTTGCTATTGATCATAATTGTTATGATTATAAGAAAGACAAAGAGAAGTTATATTAGGAGATACGATGAAAAAATTAAGATGTTGCCTTCAAAAAAGGTGACATAAAAAAGAAGTTTTCAGTTAAGTGGCAGATCTAAAAGATTTAACCCTTTAGCATTGAAACATCTCAAAGTTACAAGATAATTCATGATTAATTCAAGCCAATGTGAATAAAACAGCTTACATTTGACAGAATAATCTGAATGCTAAAGGGTTAAGAAATAAGTGTAATTATTGCATGAGAATACAAATAATAGATTTCTTTGCTGCATTTGTTTAAGTAAATAGATAGATAGGGCCTCCATCGGTCATGGCTGACCATGGATGATGTCATCCGTCCATTGAGTTGTCTATTCAGTTTTTGCAATGCCTCCTGTGGCTGTAGAGACCGATGCGAGAATGGCAGTCTCATTTGCAGAGGTCACACCTATACGTTGAATCCAGTCTGTTGGCTGTCATTTCTTTTCTGCAGGCTCAGTTTAAGTAAATATTTATCTATATAAATACACACACACACATGTAGAATAAGTTGGAGTCAACAAGAAGGAGTGCAGTTGGACATTTATTTGTAATCACTACAATTGTTTCCATACAACATAGTTCTCCAGGCTTGCAGTTGTTTGGTTATGTAACTGTTTCCCTGCATTATGATAACTAGTTGTGTTTCCTCAGGCAATATATAAATATTGTCTCCTGAGGAATAAATATTGCTTTAGGAAACACCACTTGATCTCATAATGCAGGAAAACTGTTACATAACCAAATACCTGCAAGCCTGGAGAACTACATTGCATGGAAACAACTGTAGTGATTACAAACAAATAGTCAATTGTATCTCTTCGTGTTGACTCCAATTTATTCAATTATCTATTCACATACTACAGAAGCCCCAACACAAATCTGGCAGTACGTATAATACTACTACTGGATAGCACCAGATGAAATATGAAGGTGGACAAGCTTTAGACTGTATTCTACTATGTTCTTAACAGAATATAACATTACAATATATATATGATGGCTGCCCCCTCGTTATCAAGTATGGCCATTGCACGAAGCTTAACTGTTATTGGTGCTGAGATCGAATGTGACTTTTATTTGCTTTTTAAGGATACACCCAGCTATTCAGTTGAGACTCACAGCACTATCATCAATCATGAACAATGTTGCTATCGAGCAATGTCTGTGCAAGAAGATTTTTTTTAAAGTGGGGAAAGGCTGTGCACTGAGTCAATCCCACTCACTAAGCAACAGCAGCCATAATCCGAAAAGAAGAACAAGTAAACATCATCGGTAACCACTGAGCCACAGGTTTTATGTTGGAGTTATCCCAGTTACATGAGTTACCTTCTCCTAGAAGGATGCCCTAACAAAGGCTAGGAGTCCTTCACTCCCAATGGTTTAACCATGCAATCAGGTATTCAGTCTGATTATTTCTATGTCCCCGCACATGATACAGCCTTAATGCTCAGAATGTTATATATAAATGTACAAAAGTTCTAAACTTAATCATGTGTTCATTCACTAGAAACACATATATATTGATATATACATACATAAATATATATATATATATATTGATATATAGATATTGATATATACATAAATATATATATTGATATATACATACATATGTGTGTGAGTGTGTGTATGAATAAATAAAGCAAATGAAAGACGGAAGATGGAATATATGAGAATTTATTATTAATCACGGCAACTGTTTAGACACATCTAGCATTGTGTTCATTTCGCATTTTTACCATCTGTTATTTTATTTTTGATCTATATAAATGAAAATATTTCCTCCATCTGGCTGCTTTTCTTTCCACAAAATGAGAAGTTACATTGTGGAACTGTTATTTTAACGAGTTATATCTATTTATCACCCGACAAGATACATCTGCACTGCCGGATGCTCCTGAACTAGTTGTCGAGTATCCTACCCATGAGGGATTGATGCTAGATGTATCAAAACAATCATCATGATTAATAATAAATTCTCATGTATTCCATCTTCCGTCTTTCATTTGCCTTATACATAACAATCACTGTGAAAGTGACTATGCTATGCCAGTAAGCTACCACATGCAAACCATTCGTTTTATCATCCATTATATGAATAAATATATAAATATATATATATCCATGTTGGATCGTTAGCCCCTACACGCAATTTTTTTCTCTCCTTGTTTCTTTTCTGTGTATCTTTCTGTCGAAGAGCATAGGCTCGAAACATAAAAGACTTGTTTTATTTCTATTCCTGAGCGCCATACTAATACATTATTTGTTTGTACTCCACCTGCCTTCGTCTTTTGTTTATTTTCGTAAACCTTCCCGTTATATATATATATGTATGGCATTTGAGTTTCATATGGTGGCTTGTTCAAGCAGTTAACACAGATTTTGCAAAAAATTTTGACTCTACTCTTTGTATTGAGTCCTCCTTAGTATTGAGTCTTAGTACTGAGTCCTCCAATGTTCCATTGTTATGCTTAAAACTTGCTTTAAAATAATAACCTCAATTTAATGTGTGTGTGCAAGTATGTATGAGCATAAGAGTGTTGGCATGTTGTGTGCAAGTGTGTGTGTGTGTGTGTGGCTAGGTGCCTTTTGCTGAAATATATCAACAAAGATCATCATTGAGGAAAAACAAAGTGTTTTCAAATAAAACTCTCCAAGGGGGTATTTGTTTTTCCACTTTCGATAGTCCCTTATCACTTGCATTATCAAGTGACAAGGGATTATATATATGCAATGGAAACCTGTAATCAATTATTCTGTTGTTCATAAATTACTTGATACAAAATATTAAAAAAAAAGTATACAAAGGCAGAAAAGATATAAGATGTGCAACAACTGTAGAGGAAGGTGTGTAGTACGATCGAATGAACAGCAATGCAAAGTCGAGAGACAGTTGGGGCAGTGCAAGACATGAAACGAAAAAAAAATAAAGAGAATAGCAAACACATCAGTTGGTTTGTCCACTGGTATGAGTGTGTTGGTGCAGACATGTTATATATAAGTGGATGTGGATAATACATGCTGATTATAGATGTGATAAGAGTTAGAAAGAAGTGAATGATTCAGTGGACCTAAGATGAAACAGGTATAACAAACCTAAGATAAGGAGATGAACCCTAGACTGAGATTTCACATATGGAAAGATATAGAATCCAGCTCAACATAGAAAAGTATTTACTATGATTAGTAATAATAATCAAGATCTTCCTTTTTTTTCTTTCATCTTGTGAGGAGGAGGAGGAGAGAGAGAGATGTATCCTAAAACAGGAAGTCTGGCCTAAATACTTGCAAAAGAGTGAAGTTTACTAAAGGGAGCGAAGGACCAAGTGATAAAAAAAACGAAAAATAATTCATGAACTTTTGCATTTTCTAACCTAGTGAAGTTGGATTATTCTCCTGTTTCTTCTCATATCCATGGAAATATCAATCTTGTATTTCAATTAAAAAAATCTAACAGGTGGATTGAATTCTAATTATAAATGTAGGACATATGTCTAACTATGTTATATTGATGGTGAAAATTATAATCCAGTTCAGTTATAGTTGTTATATTCTTTTTATATTGTATACTTCCTTTTTTAAAAAACAAGTCAATGAGGAGGCATCTGTATGAACACTCTACCAGCAAGAAACAAGTCATATCTACAGTACTGACTTACAAAAACATTTAATATACATTACAGTATATCATGGTTGCATAAGGAAATACCGCATCCCTACAAGTCATTAATATCCACATCCACACAACATAGACTAGTGAAGAATGTATCCCCACCCACCACAGCAGGGACTAGTCATTAGTGACTTTGGACTTCAGGCCAGAAGGATGCTAAGAAGCAGGCCAATCTGGAAAAGAAGGATTTGGAAGCTTAAGGATCCTTTATATGGTCAGAGATTTAGGGACACACTAACTGAGAAATTTGACGAGAAGGAGGAAGAATTACAGACCTGTATCATAGAGGGCAACTGGGGGACAGATTACTGAATACCACAGACCAAATCTGCAGCTGATGCAAAGTCCCAACCAAACATCGGGTGACGTGGTGGTGGAATGATGTTGTACACAAGGTCATTAGAGCTAAAAAACAGGACTGGAAGAGTGGTGGTAGCAGGAAACTATATCAGGTAGTTATGAGAGAGGCTAGAAGACAGGTGTACACAGCCAGGGAAGTTTGCCAATGTTCTGCATTATAAGGATCAAAGGCTTGAAGTGCTTCAAACTGATAAACAATGTGTCAGAGAAAGTCGTGATGTGGTAAGGGAGAAATGTTTGCATAGATGATGGCTCACTTGCATTTAGTGATTCTGCAAAGAAGGAGGCTTGGAAGTGCTACTATGAAAGGCTGCTAAATGTGGACCCAACAAATGCCAGCTATTTGAATCGACAGTAACTTAGTAAATGAAACAATTAAGGATATAAAGACAGGGAAAGCCTCTAGCCCACCATGCTTAAAATCTTTGGTGGAGTGGGATATAACCTGGTCACCCATATAGTCAATCAAGTTGTCCACAAGGGAGTCATACCCAATGACTGACATTATAATCAACTGCTACAAAAGCAAAGGTGATACCCTTGACAGAAATAATTACAGGGATATCAAATAGCTGGACCAGATGTTGAAAGTTGCAGAAAGGATAATAGATGAAATGCAGTTTGGATTTGTGCCAGGAAGAAGCACCATCAATGCTGTCTTCCTGGTGAGACAATGGCAGAAGAAATACCTGGCCAAAAATAAACCCCTGTATCTGGCTTTTGTTGACATAGAGAAAGCTTTTGACAGAGTCCCCTGCTCCCTTATTTGGTGAGCAATGTGGAAGCTGGGGATAGGTGAGAGGTTAGTGAGAGTTGTGCAAACCATGTACAGGAATGCTGTTAGTAAGGTGAGAGTCACAAATTAGTATAGGAAGGAGTTTAGTGTACAAGTAAGAGTTCACCAGGTGTCAATTCTTATTCCCAACTCCAAGCTATAACTAAGGAATTTAAGACTGGATGCCCCTGGGAGCTCCTCTATACTGATGACCTTGTTCTTATTGCTGAATCACTACCAGAACTAAAGAAATTTCAGGTATGGAAGCAAGGTCTGGATTCAAAGGGCCTTAGAATTAATATAGCAAAGACCAAAGTATTGATAAACAGGAAAACAGATAAATCACAAGCACCTTCAGGGAGATGGCCCTGCTTGATATGTAGAAAAGATGTCAGGAAAAACTCCATAAGGTGTACCCAGTGCAAGTTGTGGGCACGTAAGAGGTATCACTGGATGACAAATGGAGAAAGTAATCTTTTCATGTGGCAGACGTACAGGTACATTACACATCAGGAATGTACAAAAAAATAGACTCCCTCTTGTGCCAGGGGGGATCCCTAGAAGTAGTAGACAGTTTCCATTACTTAGGTGACCAAGTTAGTAGTGGGGGTGGTCATTCTGAAATCATAGCTGCTACAATAAGAATAGGCTGGGTGAAGTCCAGAGAGCTACTATCTCTGTTAGTAGCAAAGGGCATTTCCCTCAGAGTGAAAGGCAGATTGTATGATGCCTATGTACAGAGAGCTATGCTACATAGCAGTGAGACATGGACTGTGACTATTGAGGATATGTGAAGACTAGAAAGAAGTGAAGCCAGTAGCTTCACTAGATGGGTAATGTCAGTGTGCATATACAATAGAGGGTGATTTGAAAGAAAAAGTGGGTATATATAGCATCACATGTAGTGTGCTAGAGAGAAGACTGCGCTGGTATGAATGAGGATGGTTGCATCAAGAGGTGCTGATCTCAAATTGTAGAGGGAACATGTGGAAGAGGTAGACTAGGAAGACATGGGATGAAGTGGTGAGAAAGGATCTACAAATGTTGGGACTCACAGAGAGGAGGACAAGGCACTGAAACTCCTGGCAATTTGCCATACTTAAAAAGATATGCCAAGCTAAGTAAAATATGGTTGCCCTAACATCCAGGCTTGTTTTTTGAAACCCTCTCCAGCTGTGCTTCCCTAACCTTGCCACATAAAAAGCACCCATGCCAGTGCTGTGTAAAAGTACCCAGTGGTTGGCATTAGGAAAGGCATCCAGCCGTAGAAACCATACCAAAACAGACATGGAGCCTGAACAGCTCTTCAGCTGGCCAGCTATTGCTAAACTGTCCAACCCATGCCAGCATGGAAATGGATGTTAAATGATGATGATCATCAACATCATCGTCGTCATCTTCAAAAAATGAGACATTGGAATTATGTTCATTTAGAATACACTATGGGAGAAAGGAAGATAGCTTGACTATGGCTTGAACACCTTTGATCATTGGTCTTTGGAACAGAGTTGATTGAAAGCTGAATAAAAGCAACTTTTAAAGAATGCTTCTAAATAACGACAGAAAACAATACAGAAGTGTAACAACCACAAGTGTATATAAACAAACTTTTTATAGGAAATATGGTTAGAGAATTAAAAGAAAGAGTAGAGCAGCAAACACATTCATATTCATCTCTCTTACCAAAAGATTCAAAATAATATTAACCAATGGCTAGTATTGCTTTCTCTTCAATAATTGCTTCTTTTTTATCATTATTAGTTGGCTTTTAATGCTCTCTATTTTAAATATGTTAACACTAACTTGACAATTTTCTTTTTATCATTAAGCAGATGCTAGAACATTTTATTCTCTGAATATATTTCACTACAATTTACTTAGTGTTTTACTTAGTGATTCTCTGAATATATTTCACTACATTTACTTAGTGATTCTTTCCTCATTACAAGCTTGGGAAGTAGGCATAAAATAATTCTTTCTACTAGAGGCACAAAACCTGAAATTTTGTGGAAAGGGGCTGGTTGATTACATTGACCCCTTTGCTCAACTGGTACTTCTTTTATCAACCATGAAAGGCCAACCTTGAAAGGATGAAAGCAAAATCAACCACAGCTTAATTTGAAACCAGGGCATTAACTACAATGTTGGTGGTGGTGGTGATGATGATGAAATTCCTAGCCAAAGATAAACCTCTCTACTTGGCTTTCATTGACATGGAGAAAGCCTTTGACAGGGTCCCCCAATCCCTTATCCGATGGTCAATGTGGAAACTAGGGATGGATGAGTGGTTAGTGAGGGGTGCTGTTAGTAAGGTGAGGGTTGGCAACGAGCATAGTGAAGTTCACCAAGAATCAGTCCTCAGCCCCCTCTTGTTCATCATAGTCCTCCAGGCAATAACAGAGGAATTCAAGACAGGCTGCCCCAGGAGCTCTTCTATGCTGATGACCTTGCTCTAATAGCTGAGTCACTACTGGAACTAGAGAAGTTTCAGGTGTGGAAACAAAGTCTAGAATAGAAGAGCCTTAGAGTCAATCTAGCAAAAACCAAAGCCTTAGTAAGTAGGAATGCAGACAAATCACAAATCCCTTCCAGTAGATGGCCCTGCTCAATCTGCAGAAAAGGCATAGCTAGAAACTCCATAAGATGTACCTGGTGTAAGCTATGGGCATATAAGAGGGGCAGCAACATCCAAGGAAGGTTAACTGGGAAGATAGTTTTTGCATGTGGCAGATGCACAGGGACAATAAACACCAAAGATGTACAGAAAACAGATTCCATCACATGCCAGGAGGAAAAACTAGAAGTAGTTGATAGCTTCTGTTACCCAGGTGACCAAGTCAGTAGTGGGGGGTGGATGCTCTGAGAGCATAGCTGCTAGAATAGGAATAGCCTGGACAAAATTCAGAGAGCCCCTACAGCTGCTGGTAACAAAGGCCTCTTGCTCAGAGTGAAAGGTAGACTGTATGATTCATGCATGCGAACAGCCATGTTACATTGCAGTGAAACATGGGCTGTGACTGCTGAGGACATGCATAGGCTTGAAAGAAATGAAGCTAGTATGCTCTACTAGATGTGTAACGTCAGTGTGCATACATGACAGAGTAAGCACCCTGAGAGACATAAGAAACATCAGATGTGGTGTTTAAGAGAGACAATTGTGCTAATATGGTCATGTGTTATTTATGGATGAGGATAGCTGTGTGAAGAAGTGTCGTAACCTAACAATGGAAGGAACTTATGGAAGAAGTAGACCCAAAAATATCTGGGATGAGCTGGTGAAACACAACCTTCGAATGTTGGGCCTCACAGACAAGTGACTGAAGCCTTTGGAGATATGCTGTGCTTGAGAAGACCCAGCCAACCAAATGAGATCTTGTCATTGGCTGATGCCAGTGTTGCATAACTGGCCCATTTAAAAGTACCCCGCAATCATCAGGCAATATACTGTGCTTGAGAAGACCTGTTGACTCAACTGAAATCATTGTCATGGCCAATGCCAGTGCCACCTGCTTGGCACCCGTGCTGGTGGTACATAAAAGGCATCATTCAAGTGTTGCCAATGCCACTTCCGCCTAACTGGCTCCTGTGCTGGTGATACATAAAAAGCACCATCCAAACATGGTTGATACCAGTGCTACCTGACTGGCTCCCTTGCCAGTGGCATGTGAAAAAGCACTACTCAAGCATGGTCGATGCCAGTGCCACCTGACAGGCTCCCATGCCAGCGGCACATCAAAAGTACCCACTACACTATCGGAGTTGTTGGCATTAGGAAGGGCATCCAGCTGTGGAAACCTTACTAGAACAGACTGGAGCCTGGTGCAGCCTCCTGGTGCAGCCTCCTGGCTTGCCAGTTGCTAGTCAAACCATCCAACCCATACCAGAATGGAAAGTGAACATTAAAAGATGATGATGATATCTATCTGCTACAAAAATTGGACTTATTAATTAATTAGTAATTGGACTAAGTGATTAATAAATTTAAAAGAAAGACTGTAAATTATAGATTATATTAAAACCTATTCCAACTCTTCTTCACTACTACCCCAACCACCACAAAAAAAAAAGGAATTGCTGTAACTGAATAGCATAAAAAAAAATAATATAAATATATAAATATAATATTATTATATGATCGAAAGCCACACATCATTTTCCATTCCCACCAGTGGCCATGTGGTTAATCTGCTAGTTTACCGACCTCGTGATTATGAGTTCAAACATTCCTGGTAGTTATAGAGTTGTAATTATTGCAATCTGAAGAAAGGTACATAATTTTGCCTCAGTCTACCTAGCTGATAAGAGACTCCACTTCCACTTCAGAATAAAGTATGTAACAATAAAAACAAATAATAAACTATGTGCTGCAATAACACGAAGGTGTTCACAGTAACAAGGCACAATATCATCCTTCCTCCAACAACAACAACGATAACAACAGCAATAACAATACCTCCAGGCTCTTGGGTTAACAAGGAAACAATGAATGGAAGACAGTCAAGAGAAATGAAAACAGAGTTGTCACAATATTGTTAGTAATATCACTGTAAGAGAAGCAATATCAATATTTTGAATTAAGACAAAGAAAAAACAGACATTCATGCCTACACAATACAATCTGTGAGTGATCTACAACAGAAACATCAACAACAAAAACAAATAATTAACATGCAACCATGATAGACAAAAGCATAAGCAAACTATATTTCCTATTAAAACAAAACAAGAAAAGCAAGCTGATATAAAGGTACTACTTATTATTAGCATCTAATTTCTTTCCCCTCCTCTCTCCATTCATGCTAGCACAGGTTGGACAGACAGATAATTTATTAGTGTTAATATTAATTAAAAGCTG
>NC_042997.1:155052038-155222038 GCF_006345805.1 Octopus sinensis
GAACTTTTGTCTCTGCAACATTGACTCTAAGTCCCTTCGATTTTAAACCTTGCTTCCACACCTGAAATTTCTTCTCTGGTTCTGGTAGTGATTCTGCTATGAGAGCCAGGTCATCAGCAGAGCGGAGCACCCAGGGGCAACCCATCATGAATTCCTCTCTAATTGCCTGAAGGACTATGATGAAGAAAGGGCTGAGGGCTGATCCTTTGTAGACCCCTACTTCTACCCGGAATTCTTCACTATACTCATTGCCAACCCTAACCTTACTAATGGCATCTCTGTATAGGGCCTGTACAGCCCTTATTAACCATTCTTCAATCCCCAGTTTCCTCATCGCCCACCAGATAAGTGATCGGAGACCCTGTCAAAGGCTTTCTCCAAGTCCACAAAAGCTAAGTATAGGGGTTTATCTTCAGCTAGAGATTTTTCCTGCAGTTGCCGTACAAGTGATGCTTGCACCTGGCACAAAACCAAACTGCATCTCATCTAAGCAGATTCTTTCCCTAATTAGTTGGACTATGATCCTCTCTGTGATCTTCATCACCTGATTCAATAGTCTGATACCCCTGTAGTTATTTCTATCTAAAGCATCACCTTTACCCTTGTAGCAGTTGACTATGGTGCTTTGTCATTGGGTATGACTCCATCATGAACTACCTGGTTTACAATATGGGTGACAAGGCCATAGCCCACTCCACCAGATATCTTAAGCATCTCAGCAGTGATTCCTGATGGGCCGGGAGCTTTTCCTGGCTTCATACCCTTAATTGCTTTATCTACTAAGGTGCTATCTATTCAGATAGCTGGTCCCTCTACTGGGTCAACATTTGGCAGGCTCTCCTCCTCCCAATCATTCTCCACATTCAGCAGTCTTTCATAATGGCTTCTCCAAGCCTCTTTCTTTTCCGAATCATTAAAAGCAAGTGCACTATCATCCATGCGGACACATTTCTCTCTTGTGACATTACTATTTTCTCTCACACACTGTCTTGCAATCAAAAATACTTCAGTTCTTTGGTCCTCACATCACTGGACATTGGCAAACTTCTTCTTTTCTGCTTCGCCCTTGGCTATCTATACCTATGGCCCAGCCCCCTTCTGGCTATCTGGTACAGTTCCCTGCTACCCCCACTCTTCCAGGCTTTCCAGGCTTGTTTCTTTGCTCTAATGGCTTTGTCTACCATATTATTCCACCACCACAGTACTCTGGGTATGAAAGGGACTTTGCACCATCTGCAGACTTGGTCTGTGGCACTCAGTAAGCTGTCCCATAGGAATTTCCAGCTACCTTTTATGTCCGAGATCTGTAGCTCATCCTCCCTCTCATCAAATTTCTTGATGAGGACATCCTAAATCTCTGAGCATGTGAAGGATTCTTTAGCTTCCAAATCTTTCTTTTCTGGATTGGTCTGCTACTTGGCATCCTTCTGGCCTTTAGTCTAAAGTCACTAATGACTAGTCTATGCTGGGGGGTACATTCTTCACCCGGGAGGGTCTTTGGATTTAAGAGCTACCCTGTCTGGTGAGAATGAAATCAATCTGACTAGCAGTCACCTGATTGATAGGTTATCAGGTGGCTGTCTGACTTCTTGAAGTCAGTGTTGCAGACTAAAAGGTTACATGCATCACAGAACTCCAGTAGCTTAGTTCCCTCATCATTTCGGGAACCAATACCATGGTCTCCATGTACCTTAGAGAAGATACTGGATTGCTACCCAATATGCCCATTAAAATCACCAGTTGCAAAGATGAGGTCATTGGCACACATCCTTGAGGTAGCCTGTGGAAGGGTATCATAAAAGTGGTCCTTCTGATTGTTTGGTAGGCCTTCTTGTGGGGTGTAGGCAGAGATAATTGAAGCTGTGCTGTTCTGCAGGACTAACCTGAGCTTAAGCACTCTATCGCATTCCCTGACAACCTTTATGATCTTATCTACCCATTTCTTCACAAGGAGTATGCCTACACCCCCAACTCCATCCATGTTACCTTGCCAGAAGATTTTATACCTATGTGCCTTGCCTGTGAGGACCCTAGCTGAAGCTCCTCTCCATCTTATCTCCTTTCAAGCATCTCTACAATCTCACTAGACCTACCTTTCAGTGTGCCTACATTGACAGTGCCAATGCTAAAAACTGGGAAAGGAATGTGGAGTGAGGCTTGGGGAGGAGAGATGTTATTCAGCGCCTGAAAAGAAGAGGAAGGTGGTCGTGTTCGATTTTGGGCATGCTTCAACTCTTCTCACTTCTGACCTCACATCATTCAAACATTCAAGAGTGTTAAGATTGTTGCTCCAATTGGAGGTAGGAGTAGGTGTTAGTGGCATTATAAGTATAAGCATTATGGTCAAAACAAAAAAAACATAAATTTAAGTGGTATTGCAAATATGGATAATCCAATATTAGATTAAGTAGGGAGTCAGCTAAACTGGTTGTGTTTGTCCAACGATAGGAGATTGCAGGTATGATGGAGGGGAGCAGCAGCAAGGGGAGATGTTTCAGATAGAGAAAGAGAAGAAACAAGCTCATCCATACATACACACAAGCACACACGCACGCACACACACACACACACACACACACACACACACACACACACACACACACACACACATACATAGGAACAAGCACACATGTACAGCCCATTAGCTTTCTCCTTCACTTGATATGTGCATGGAAAATTACTGGGTAGTTGTTGGCATATTTCTAGATGGAACGAAACGAAAAAACAGATAGTCAGTTAAGTAGGTGGGCAGTTAAGTAGGAGACCGAGAGAGAAAGAGAGAGACAGAGTGTGCAGGTAATATAGAGAACAGCACCAGTGAGCAGGTGGCATTGAAAGAGGAGACATCTGGTAATGATGGTGACAAATTTCTAGACAGAATGAAATGCAAGATAGCCAGTAAAGTAGATGGGCAGCTGAGCTAGTTGCATTTATCCCAGGAGAGGGAGAGAGACAGAAAGAGTGCAGGTAATATATAGAGAACAGCCCAGTGAGGTGGAGGAGTTGAGAGAAGAAACATCAGGTAATGGTGGTGGGAGGAGAGAGAGATATCCAGTGTAGATGGTGGGAAGAGATAGAGGTATCGGTATTGGTGGTGGGGGCATATATATATGTATATATATATATATATATATATATATATATATATATATATATATATATATACATATACGTAATATATATGTGTACATATAATACGTATATATATATATATATATATATATAGAAGGTATATATATATATAATATATATATATATATATATATAGAAGGTATATATATGTATAAATTATATATATATCTATATATATATAACCAGCAGATACCCAGTGTTGCCCGTATTACGTGCAATCAAAGAATTAGACTTTTCTGTGATATTTTCTGTAATGAACTGGAATACCTATGATTCGAATTTCATTAAAATTGTATATGAGGGTTATTTCCCCTCTTTACACACCCTAAAAAAATTATAATCATGACACATACTACTGATTTTTATGCGCAGATTCCAAAATTCCAGTCATACATATATACATACATACACACATACACATACACACACATACATATCTTCTTTTTTATTCTATTTTTTTTTATTTAAACAAGAATATATTTGTTAAGATATTTCGTATTTTACAAGATTATTTACGTATATTTATTAATTTATCTAATTAATCATCTTATTGTTTTTATCTTTAACCTGAAGAGTGGCTATATTTATATTGAAGTGATTTTACTATTATCATTTCTTAAAAATGGCCACGAAACACGTGTCATTATTCTACCAAATATATGTTTTATTTATTACTTTGCACATTACTTAATCATTGTTATATGTTTTATCTTATATTTAATCTTTCTATAATATATAACTTTTCTAAATGGTATCATTTAATTTTTCATTTTTGAATTGATAAAAGGTGTTTTTTTCTAATTTATATATATATATACACACACATACACATATATATGAACTTACACATATATATACATATAAAGCTAAATTAAATATAGAGATATTCTATTGACAATCCAATAATTTATTTATATACATGTGCCGGTGGCACATAAAAGGCACCATCCGAACGTGACCGATGCCAACCCCGCAGCACATGAAAAGCAACATCCGAACGTGACCGATGCCAGCACGGCCTTGACTGGCTTCTGTGCCGGTAGCACAAAAAAAAAAAAAAAAAAAGCACCAACTGATCGTGGCCGATGCCAGACCCCTCTGGCACCTGTGCAGGTGGCACGTAAAAAGCACCCACTACACTCGCGGAGTGGTTGGCATTAGGAAGGGCATCCAGCTGTAGAAACACTGCCAGATCAGACTGGAGCCTGGGGCAGCCCCTGGCTCCCCGGACCCCGGTCGAACCGTCCAACCCATGCTAGCGCGGAAAACGGACGTTAAACGATGATGATGATGATGATGATGATGATGATGATTACATTAAATACTATGAATGTAATATTGTAATATAAACAAATTATTGGATTGTCAATAGAATATTTCTATATTTTATTTTATCTTTATAATTGAATTAAACCAATACTTATATGGTATCCAACTGAAGTCCCAGTAAATTGGATGTTTAACACACTAAACTTTAAAAAAAAAAACTCCATTTTCTTCAAAAATTCTATATCTCTTTAACTGAAATAATCATATAGTCAGATAGTTATTCATTCATTTCCCTTGTTTCACTGAAGATAAAACACTGTCCAGGAAAACCAGAATGCTATGAAAAGGCTGATATAGATACCAAACTTTAATCTCTACAAAATTTTGCATGCAGACAGCAATACAGGAATAACAATTACGCAAAACTAATTCAATAACCACTAATTAATGGAGCCCATTAGAAATATCAAACAAGATAAAACTGTTACATGAGGATATAATGAAGTGGTAATTTAAAGAAGTTAAAATAACTGATATTACTGTTATTTCACTTATATTATGTTTTTTCAATTACAATGGGACTTGCATATAAAAAAAAATTTTGAAGCAATTACACAGCTGAAAGGTGAACAAATAGCAAAAATCAAACAGATATGAATTCATGAAATTGAATGGTAGGCCTCATATGCCTACGGTTTAAAATTACTACCTGGTCTTTGGGTACCCAAGGTTAACTCTGTTGCAAGCATTTCAACTTTCACACCACTCACATTTTTCATATAGACCTTGACCCGCAGATTTTTAAGTTGTACCAATCTCATCTGACTGGGAAGGCCTTCAATAACCATGTGCAATGTTTTTCCTCTACTGATGAACTTATGAAAAGAAACTGATTTCCTTGCAATGTTGTATAAAAAAACAAGTCAATAACCATCAACATAATTATAATTTTTTTTTTTTCTGATTGGTAGGAAAATGAGTTGAACTTGCATCACAACACATCCTCTTCTCCAACTACAACGGTGCAACTCTGAACTTCAAATGTCAGTTAAGATGTCATTATTACATAAACTATGGTTGTTTTACATCATGTAAATATATAGTAAAACTGGAAAGTCTCACCTGTCAAAACAGATATCCTAGTCTTTTTCCACCCAAATAATGCAAACCAGTGAAGGTTAGAGTCAGTCAAAGGTTATTTCTTAGTGCGCCATCAGTGTTATTTGACACCTCTAAACCAGAAACTACAAGTGAAGCAATAACCAAAGAACAACTAACATGATGCAATTGGTCTAGGAGACGAGCAAGCAAGCAGTGCTGGTTTTGGAAATTTAATAATAATAATAATATTAATAATAATAATAATAATAATAATAATAATAATAATAATAATAATAATAATAATAATAACAACAGCAACAACAAGCTCTCAAAACAAACTCCTCCAAATATTCCAATGGTAAAAGCACTGACTCGCTACAGTGTAGGATGTGCTCTGAGAAGGGAGAAAGTATAAGCCATATTGTTAGTAAGTGCTGTAAGCTTGCACAATGCAAAGACAAAAGGAGACACGACAATGTGGCCAGATATGTCCATTGGCTGTTGTGCAGTAAAGCAAACCTCGAGAGAGCCAAACAATGGTATGAACACAAGCCAGAGGTATTAATGGAAAACGAACATTACAAAATACTCTGGGATTTTAACATGCAGTTTGACCAAGTCATAGAGGCGAGATGACCAGATATCGTGCTCATCCATAAAGATGAAAAGGAAGTTAAGATAATAGATGCTGCAATACCAGGTGATTCGAGGGTGAAATGTAAGGAAACAGAAAAGATTGAGAAATACCAGCCACTGCAGGATGAGATAGGAAAGTTATGGGGCATGAAAGTAATGGTGATACCGGTGGCAATTGGAGCATTAAGAGCAGTTTCTAAGGGCTTTGAAAACATAGTAAGAATATTGGAGCTGCTGTCAGGCTTGAGGTGATCCAAAAGACAACATTGTGGGAACTGTTTACATTCTAAGGAGAGTATTGTCTCTTTGAGTCACTGTAGAAGGTGCTACTTGAAACGTTTGGTGATTTGTTATTGCCTGCTTTCAAGTAAAGAATAGCCAGTAATTAAGAACTACCCAAGAGTCTTTCAGAATAACAATAATAATAATAAAGGTTGCGCCAGTAACCATTGGTGCATTGGGAACTGTAAGTAATGAAGGAGATTGGAAAAGAATGTCCTACAGAACTTCTACATAAAGTTTGCTTCTTAGGGACAGGAAAGACTATCAGTGGGGTCTTAAGCACTTGAAAGACTATTGAAAGCTTGTGGATACCTAAGGCTACACGTAGTTACCTGCTACCCATATAAATTCTACCAGAAATAAGAAAACTTGTTGTCTCTGGGTGAAACTTGGAATCAACTTGTACAAATACAAAGCAAAAGCAACAATAAAAAATTTTTTTTTTTAAATAATAATAATAATAATAATAATGATAATAAAAATAATAATAAACATGGAAAATTATTATCAATACCTAGGCTATTGAAAAGGTGCAAAGCAGAGCAGAAGTAAATAATAAATTAGATCTTCATTTACAATTTTAAAAATTATTATTATTATTTGTTTCTCAAATACATTTCTCAAAATCAACTTTCGTATTTCAATATTCAGCATTTAAATGCAGTTTATTACTTTCTTTTAACTCTTCAAACCATCTGTGAAAAATACAAAATGTGAATGGGTTAAAAAGAAAAATGCTTTTTAAAATTTTCTTTTCAATATTATCATTTCCAGTTTTTTTTTTTTTTTGCCTTTTCATTAACTCATTCTGACCAGTAATCCTTGTGGTGCCATTCTTAGTAATTAGAAGATAGATTCAATAGAACCTAGGCACATCAACATGCAAGACACCAGAAATGGCTAGGTATGATAACGTAGAGTTCACAGTGAGGCAAACAACAATGAAATTATCACATGTTGGTAGGATACTGCAGATATATAAGTACCAAATCCAATTTAAACCAGAGACCAGGCTCTGGAGTTGGTTCCAGGTGTGGCATAAGTATAAAAAGAAACATAAATGGCATTTAAAATTTACAACAGCTGTTTCTGTAGGATTTTATTGATGTATTCAAATATTACATCATAACATATAACCCACCATCTTCAGGTAAAATTTTAAATAGGTAAGATGTCAAGCAGGTGAGATTTCACACATTAAACATGATGAATTCAATCAGAATAAAATAGAATACTGGTTCACATTCATGATGTTTGAACCTGGAAATGAAAATCACTTTACATCAGAGTAGTTTTGAAGAAACATTAGTTCAAACTTAGCTGTCACAAAGGAGTTTCGAACAAAAGATGTTTAAACAAAATGTCAATAAATGGAAAATTTATGAAAACACACATTTATTGAAGTGTTCATTATATCCTACATAGCTCTGTATATACAATATATATATATATGCGTGTATTGAAATGTAGTGTACTCTTGTACTCTTACTACAATCCTTAGACAGAATCATTACAACATTGAATGCGACAAACAGCTCTTTAAATTATAAATACAGTCCAAGTTTCTGTCTGCTCAATTTCAGTTGCAAGGTTTGTTACACAAAAGACTGACCCAATACTATGATAAAAAGACGCAAGCTGTTTGGTAATTGCAAAGCCAACTTCTTAACCATACAGCTACAAGACATATAATATATATATATATATATATATATGGAGCTGTACATCAGTGAAAGAAATATAGAATGGAAATTAAGGTGAATATGAAAATTGAATGTAGAAAACCTGCAGTGATTCAAGAAACTGAGTTGAGTGTGTTCTGTAAAATGTGCAACATATGAGAGAGAAATGCTAACCATTTGTGTGTTGAGGAACTGACTGTATCAAAAATTGGTATGGAGATCTAAGCTAAGTAAAGTGGAGGTGGTGGTGGTGGCGGTGACAGGTGTTGGGAATTGGTGGTGGGAGTAGGATATTCTGAGAACAAAAAATCATTTCATCTTTGAGACCTAATTTTATTTGGTCAGATCAAATACAATTGAATTTGACAGATTAGATGAGATGAGTGAAATGAGATGAGACAAGATCAAGATCATGAATTGGGGCTGTATGTGAAATTCACTTACTTCATTGCCAAATTAAAAAAAGACATGATGACGATGATAATGATAACGACAAAGTTGGAAATGGTGACAATGAAGATGAAGATAATGAAATAATGACTCTGAAGTTCTAATTTAGCAATAATTACTTTAAAATAAAGAACATAATCTAATTTCGAGAATATTTATGCTATGGTTCTAATGCTTTCAATATTCCTTGTTTTGTAACTGTAGTAAATCTCATTAAGACTTCAGAATTATTTAAACAGCATGTGCTATTCAAAACTTTACACTACATTCAAAACGCTAAATGACATACATCACTTTATACACTAAATATTTTTTGATTTTCAATTTATTTTTATACTCATAGTTTGAAAATATAAACCTATATTACTCATGTTTTTCACTGCCATTCATTATTTTCCAACTACAGAGAAAAACACAGCAACATTATTAAAAAGAAAATTTTAATATACTTTGTATAATATATTTTGTATTTCAAAAGTAGATGTAGCTAATATTAAGAATCAGAAATGCAACAACAGATGCTGCATGCAAATAGTGATACAAAAGTTTAAATTTCAAACCAATAATAGTATAAAATGAAAATACCTAAAAATTAAAATAAGACACTATAATGTAAAGTTAAAATCTTCATATAAATCAACATCATCATCATCATAATCTGAAAGGAATTCTTAAAGCATTAGAATATCAAAAGAGAAAAAAATGCTTAATCAAACATATTAAAAAAAATTAGATAATCAAATAAGAATTTAGTTTTTATTAAAATACATATAAAACAGAAAAAGATTGAATATTTTTACCTGTGGTCATTTCTGGACTCCATTCTTGTTCCCCTGTAACTCCCCACATATACGTTCGATATGGTTCCCGAGAGGACTGACTACGGGATAAGTATTTGTCTGTGAAATAATAACAACATATTTTACCATCACAAATTTTACTTCCTAAGTGTAACTTAATAATATTTCTGTTAGTGGAAGTTTCATTGTTTCTTCCAAGGATCAAACCACATGATAACAGTGTTAAAAGTTGTCATATAGTAGTGAAATATTGGCCTCAAATTTTGGCACAAGGCCAGCAATTTCAGGGGAAGGGGCAAGTCGATTACATCAACCCCAGTGTTTAACTGGTACTTATTTAATTGACCCCATCAAAGGGATGAAAAGTAAAGTTGACCTCAGCAAAATTCAAACTTAGGACATAAAGTCAGAAGAAATGCCGCTAAGCACTTTGCTTGACATGCTAACAATCCTACCAGCTCACCGCCTTTTAGGAGTGAAATATTAGCAATAAATGTAGAAGATCTGAAACAATAAAATATTTAATGTCTCAGAATTCAAACAATAGCAAAAGAACAAAAGTACACATAAAATACTCAGCTATTGAAATTGAGGGTCTAAATTCTAAAAGTTTTATCAGCAATCCTTTACCATGCTTCATAGATAACTCTTTACTCTTTTACTTGTTTCAGTCATTTGACTGCGGCCTTGCTAGAGCACCGCCTTTAGTCGAGCAAATCAACCCCAGGACTTAATCTTTGTAAGTCTAGTACTTATTCTATCGGTTTCTTTTGCCGAACCGCTAAGTTACGGGGACGTAAACACACCAGCATCAGTTGTCAAGCGATGCTGGGGGACAAACACAGACACACAAACATACACACACACACACACCACACACACACACACACACACACACACACACATATATATATATATATACACATATACACAACAGGCTTCTTTCAGTTTCTGTCCACCAAATCCACTCACAAGGCTTTGGTCGGCCCGAGGCTATAGTAGAAGACACTTGCCCAAAGTTCCACACAGTGGGGCTGAACCCAGAACCATGTGGTTATAATTATAAGTTACCAGAAAAATAATTGAACCAATTTACTACAATGGGAGACTGAAGACAATGCTCCAGTGTTCTCTTAGCAAAACTAAACTGAAGTTCCTTATCATAGGGTAGGTAAAGCCACCAGCTGTATACTGTCACATACTCACACTGCTTTTTTTGCAATGTTAAAAACATACACACATAAATCAATGAGGTGGTTTCTTAATTAAGTAACAAGGTTAAACTAATTATCTAAATTAGTTCTATACCAAAGATTTTATGTTCATGTGATTCTGTACAACTTGAAAACTGTAAAATGAAAAAAATATATATATACTTACGTTGCTCACTAGATTGAGAGAGGCAGCTATTGGTCATAGCCCAACCAAAATGATGACTAGGGGAATTAGATTTACTGCATGGCAACTGATCATCTGAATAAGAATTTCCTAAAATATATCCAACTCTTGTAGCCTCCAGACTTGATGGTGAATTTTATGAAAAAAAAAAAAAGAAAAAACTAGTTTAGTAGTTAACTTACAAAATTGCAATTTCCTGCTTGGAAAAAATTATATGTAGGTAGAAAATCAATTATAATGGAAAGAAGTTTACTTTCTATCTCATTCCAACTTACAGCTATGGAAAATGAGTTTAATATTGCTTCCCCTTAAAGAATCTCAAAAGTTTGTGCTATGAATCTCTGAGAAAAGACATAATTTTGTTCTTGATGGATAACTAACATGATGAAATCTTAGAGTTCAAGGTAGAGAAAGCATCAACATTTTGTTGTGCTTAATCAATGAGCTAAATAAATAACATTAAATGAAATAAAAATAATACCAACATCATTTATGTTTTAATGCATATTTTCCCAGCCCAGTGAGGATTAAGATAAATGGATAGATAAAATGTTAAGTAGAGAAATAAGCTACATTGATGCATAAAATAGAAGAACAGCTGAATGAATGTGTAGATAACAGAATGACAAGAAAAGAAAAAAATATCTTATGTCTGAAGTGAAATACAGAAATAAAACTGGTCGAATCTCACCTGATATTATCTGCTCTTTGACGATGAATAATTTTCTTATCATTGCTGCTCTGAAGAGAAAAGAAATAAATGACTATTTAGAAGAATTCCTTGTAAACAAGAAATATTAGGTTCAATTTGTAAAAGCTGAATTAAAGAAAAAAAACTGCTTGGTAACAAAATTATGTTAGGAATTTGTGAAAAAGAATTCATTGCATGATGTTTATTGATGTAATTATGTAATTATTTTTATAGATTTTTAAGCTTATTTTTTGTACGAGTAGTAATAAGCTAGGCACTAAAGAAACTATTAGTTTTTCTGTATCTGTCTCTCAGACAGACAGAAAGAGAGAGAGAGAGAGAGAAAAAGAGAGAGAGAGAGAGAGAGAGAGAGAGAGAGAGAGAGAGAGTGTGTGGTGTGTGTAAAAGCATGTATGTATGTACTCTTCCTATCTGGAATTTTACAGTTTACTTTGATTGGCTGCCAGCCTGATGGCAAAGTTGTAAATAAAAGGGTCTTATTCTGTTAGTAATCCTTCACAGACCCATTCGTCCTCTAAATCATAAGGTCTTGTAGATTTTTATTGTTTCAGATATTGTTATCTTCTGTAGTATAATCATTAAAGAGTGAAGGCGCATGGCTTAGTGGTTAGGGCATTCAGCTCACAATCATAAGGTTCAATTCCCGGCGGCGTGTTGTGTCCTTGAGCAAGACACTTTATTTCACGTTGCTCCAGTTCACTCAGCTGGCAAAGATGAGAAGTACCTGTATTTCAAAGGGCCAGCCTTGTCACACTGTGTCATGCTGAATCTCCTAGAGAACTATGTTAATGGTACACATATCTGTGGAGCGCTCAGCCATTTGCATGTTAATTTCATGAGCAAGCTGTTCCATTGACCGTATCAGCTGGGACCCATGTCATAGTAACCGATGGAGCTCTCCCCCACCCCCACCCCGCCCTTATTAATTACAGAGTTGCATTCTTTTCCAAACAATCCAAGTTCAGCTTCTCTTTTACCGAGATGAGTAGATACATTTCCTGTCAATACAATAATAATTAGTAAAAGTTGAAAATGTATTTTCATTACTAGATTTGTAAACTACTCATCAACGGCTCATAGATATCTTTCTTCTGTATTTTTCTTACCACTTTAATATCAAATGAGCAATCAAATCAAAATCGATGAACATCAATGGAATTTGTAGTTCTGTGGGACTTAAGAAAACCATCCGAACGTGGCCGTAGCCAGTACCGCATCGACTGGCCTTCGTGCTGGTGGCACGTAACAAACACCATCCGATCGTGGCCGTGCCAGCCTCACTTGGCCTCCGTGCCGATGGCACATAAAAAACACCATCCAAGCGTGGCCGTTTGCCAGCCTCGTCTGGCACCTGTGTCCGTGGCACATAAAAAAAAAAAAACACCATCCGAGCGTGGCCGTTCGCCAGCCTCGTCTGGCACCTGTGTCGGTGGCACATAAAAAGCACCCACTACACTCACGGAGTGGTTGGCGTTAGGAAGGACATCCAGCTGTAGAAACACTGCCAGATCTGACTGGCCTGGTACAGCCTTTGGGCTTCCCAGACCCCAGTTGAACCGTCCAACCCATGCTAGCATGGAAAGTGGACGTTAAACGATGATGATGATGATGATGATGATGATGATGAGCAACTAACTGCCACAATGGAGTATATTTTCATTCTATGGTATTGCACAACAATATAAGGACACGTGTATTTTAATTCTGTTGCTGTTTTTATTTTTAGATTCCACCAGTATTCTTTCACTCCATCAGACTAAATGTATTCAGTGTTCAGTTGCTTCGATGTTTCATAAGAATGTGAGAGAGAAATGACGACAGTTCATTATACATGGAAAGATAGAATTAATGTATTCCTACTTGTGATAACGATGAAGATGTCTCTCCTCGCAAAGCATCTGAAGATTCAGATTCCTCAGTAGAATTATGCAAATGCTGAGATGTATGATGTGTTTGCACAGCAGCTCCACTTGGATCTGTAAGAGATGGATTTAAGTGGGTGTAGATTATAACAGTAGGTACCGAAAAGTAGTATCAAATTTTCAAGCAAATAGCCAGATGTCATACCACAAGAGGATCTGCACCAAAGTATTGGGGATTTAGCCCAGAGATTTAATAAACCTTGGTCTATGGTGCAAGATCATCTCAAGCAAATACCATTCAATCTGGTAGTATCAACAGAGTTAAAAACATAAATATACTTATATATATATATATATATATATATAATTGCAGCATGGAAGGTATCTATAAGCCATTTAAGAAACACACAAAAACTGTTAGATTCACTTCAACATTTAAATTTAATTTGTCAAAATATTTTTGTCGCTTTCAGACCGCGACCTGTTCACTGACACAATTCCATATACATATATAATTAATAATGTCAGGGTAATAAAAAAATTTTAGAAATTTTTACTACCAGTTGTTTGGGTAGTATTGTTGTTTGGGACAGAGGGGCAAAGGTATATACCATCATAGAGATTAGCAGCCCTGAAGATATAAATATCTCTTTGAAAATCAAAGAAAAAGAGGATATCTATGGACAACTGCTTTGAAACCTCCAACTTCTATATCCAGACTATAAATTCATATTCATACCAATAAGAATTGGAACACTAGGTTTTGTTAGTAAATGCTAAAAGGAGAATCTAGATAAACTGCGATTTTCAGAAAGAGAAACTGACCAGCTGCTTCGTACATTACCAGTCCAATCTGTGAGTGGAACAGTAAAAATATGCAAGACTTTTCTCAAGTTCCAAATGTGAATTTGTCTGTATTAACTACATCCCAAAGATGAAGCCTTGTATCTTTGTTGGAAACCGGCTCCTCACTCGGTGGAAGATTTATAATAATTAAAAAATAGAAGAGACATAGTCACTGTAACTATATGAAATAGCCGTAATGAATTGATACTTGTACATCTTTGTTACTCATTCATATATATATATATATATGTTGTCATATGCATTGCACCTCAGAGCTATTGATATGCTGAACCAAACAATCCAAGAAAGACCATTTTACCTGTTGGAAAGGCATGAACCCATCGCCGACGATTTGAGGTCATTTTGAAGCGCATTCTTGATGGAGC
This sequence comes from Octopus sinensis, assembly GCF_006345805.1. Lineage (NCBI taxonomy): Eukaryota > Metazoa > Mollusca > Cephalopoda > Octopoda > Octopodidae > Octopus > Octopus sinensis. Next base: position 155,066,595 of record NC_042997.1, read on the forward strand.
AAACGGATTGATTAGAGCTTTCCGTGGTCTGTGGTGGTAATTTCTAGAATGGCCAACTGGAGAACCAGCACTACCAACAATTGGACGAGTAATTGTGCAGTCATCACTGTCAGCTAACCCAACAAAATCATGAGCGTTTGAACGATCTAGAGGAAAAGGGAAAAACAAAAGAAAAATATAAAGTATATTGCGTAATTTTACTGTAAGATAACTTTATAAAGCACTTTATGGGCTAGTCCTTAAGAAAGATATTACACTTCATTTGAAATTATGTATTTTTAGTTTGAACCCAGACTGGGACTATGTACACATTCAGGAAAAAGGCATCAAATAAGAATCAAACATTAAACCAAACAAACACAGTGCAGGTGAAAACTTTTTTAATTATTTACCTCCTAAGGTAAATCATTCAAACAATTATAATCTTTTTTTTTTTGTTACTATAAGCACAACACCCAAAGTTTTGGAGAAGGCTAGTCAATTATATCAACCCCAGTATTCAACTGGTACCCATTTTATTGACCCCGCCCCCCAAAAAAAGATGAAAGGCAAAGTCAGCCTCAGTAGAATTTGAACTCAGAACATAAAGAGTTGGATGAAATGCCACTAAACATTGCATCCAGCATGCTAACAATTCTGCCAGTTTGCTGACATGACAGTAATAATCTTATTAATAGTAACTTACCACTAATTAAACTCAGACATTCAGTCGTTTATTTTAAGTTATGGAGTTGTTTGTAGTTGTCTGTCATCTTGCAGCTGACAAACAAAAATTTAACTAACTATACAGTGTATTGTAATAAATGATATTCTAGTTACTCTTACCATTAAGTGGGTAGCTGACAATGGGAGACCCTAATTCTGTGGAATTTTGAAGAGGGATGGATATAGCAGGAGATGTAGCAGTACTTTTGGGTGTATTCTCTGTGAAAAGACCAGAGAAGTCATCGGAAATATATCGAGTACGTGGCTTTCGGTTCTTTTTCACTTCAGCGACTGTGGTGGGACGTTTCCGTAATGAGCTGAAATGGCCACTGCCTTTACTAGTTCTAAAATATATAATGAAAATCAAAATTAAAAGGCACACATCTTTGTAATAAACTGTACAATTACCATTTGGTCATATTATCCCACAATAGATAAAATTAATTAGCTTAAATTTTTTTAAATTAAATTTGCAATGAAAATATTTAAAAAAAAGAAAAAATAATTCTATTGATTTTATGGACACATTTAACCCTTTAGCATTTAAACTGACCATATCCAACCCAAATATTTTACCTGCTTTATATTCAAACCAGCCAGATATTGTGTGTCACACCTACTCTACAATGTCATTCTAAAACTAAATCCCATCATTGAAATCTCAAAGCTATGAGATAATGCATGATTAAATCAAACCAATTTGAATAAATATTATGTTTGATAGAGTCATCGGAATGCTAAAGTCTTTTATTTTTTTTTCTTTTGCTTTGGGTTGTCCGGAAAGTTCATGCCGATTTATAGTAGCTTATCTTTCGATTTATTTTAGAACATGGTTGAGTCCATAAAATAGGATTTGACTACACCTCCATTTAGAGCACAGTTTAAGCTATCTTTTCATGGAAGAAGGTTTATGTTCCTATAACCTGTGTTAATTCTGTAACCCTTTAAAATGGAAGATAAGAAAGTTCATTTTCGGTGCTTGATCATTTGGAACCAGACAAAAATTATTGCAGCTCGGCTGGGATGTGTTACCCCGCCCTCCATATTCACCAGATATTGCTCCTTCAGATTTTCACTTATTCAGGTCTCTGCAGAATAATCTTAATGACAAAAATTTCAATTCCTTGGATGATGTAAAAAGATACCTTGAATTCTTTGCCATGAAACCACCTCAATTCTGGGAAGAGGGTATTTTCAAGTTAAAGGAAAGATGGAGACGCATTGTGCAACAAAATGGTTCATATTTGGTTGATTAAAAATGTAATGGCAAGTATTTATTGACCGTTTTGTTTCCTTTAAAAATCGGCTCAAACTTTCTGGACAACCCAATATAAGTATTATGTTTGATAAAATAATCTGAATGCTAAAGTGTTAAATATATACAATTTTTTTCAGAGAAACATTCAAAATTATTATAATGGAAAGATTTATAATCATTATAATGATTCTATTGTTTAACTTTTTGAATATTAAAACAAAAATAAAAACTACAAAAAAAAAGAATTATTTGTTGACCTTGGAACTCCTCTGGAAGGAAATTTGAAGACTTGGGTATCATAACCATCATAATCAATAAAAGTGAAATCATTATCAGAATAATAGGACGAGGAATACACATCTGTAAAAGACACAGAACAGATTTCATTTGATAAACTGTTTAAAGAAATAACCATTTGAAATTAAAAGAATTTTTGCTTTTAAAGCTTGCTTTGCAACATGGTTTCAGGTTTGGCTTCACTGAATAACACTTTGGGCAAGTGTCTTCTGCTATAGATCCAGACTGACCAATGCCTTGTGAGAAATTTGGTAAATGAAAATTGTGTGGAAGCCTATCATGTATATGCATATATACATATATATGTGAGGGGTGGTATCCTCCACTCCATCCACTACAACCACAACCACTTGAAAACCAGTGTTGCTTTGTTGATGTCTCTATAACTTAGCAGTTCAGCAAACAAGACTGATAGAATAAGTACCAGGTTTAAAAATAAATAGCAAACTCAATTTGTTTGGCTAAACCATTGAGGGTGGTAGCCCAGAAGGGCTGCACTCTTATGACTGAAACAAGCGACAGATACATCAAAAGAATAGTCGTGATTTCTTAAAAAAAAAACCAAAAAACAGAAAATCAAAAAAAATTTTAATTTGTTGAGCTGCTGTTCAGTCCCAAATCAGTCCTGATTCTAAGGCTTGAATACCTTTCACTTATCATCAGAGACATTCCAATCATAACCGCCTCATCAAATATATTCTTCATTTTCATTTTTAAATCATAGGGTAAGATTTGAGGATAGTTTGGGTGCAATGACTTGCAGGTCAAGTGAACACAAAGAGGATCACATAACTAAAGAACAATCAACCATTCTTCTGAAGGTTCCTGTAGTCAGTGAAAATATAGTAATTAACAGATAAAAGAAGTTGACATTGATTAATAATAAAGCATTTTGCTCTGCATGTAAAAGATTTGTGAAATTTGAAATCAGAATATAAAATGTCAGAAGAAATACTGCAAAACACTATGCCTGAGGCTCTAACATTTCTGACAGCTTGCTACTATAAAAATAACAATATTATGAAAATTCAGTAATAGAACAAAATATTTACCTTCTTTGGATTTCATCTTAATATCCTCAAGCTATAAAATTCAAGAAAAAAAATTTCATAAGCTTACATAAAACAATTAAATATTCATGATATATGAAACTGATTTTAAAACTAAGGCTACAGTATAACTTACAAATTAAAATTTTATTCTACTAACAAGTAAAATGGTGACTTTTACTGCTTTTGTTTTTGTTTTTAGGGGGTTTTTTTGTAAAAATCTCATTAATTACAAAGTAGTATATCTTGTTAACCCATTAACATTTAAATCAGCCAGATCCAGCCAAAATATTCAACCATTTGTTTGCTGAAATCAGCAAGATCCAGCCTTTCATACTTAGGCTACAATGTCATTCTAAAAATAAACAACCCCACCATTGAAATCTTGAAGGTACAAGACAATGCATGATTAATTCAAAACAATGTGAATAAATAAACATTACATTTGACAGAGTAATCTGAATGCTAAAAGTTCATCACAAAGTCCAGTCCTTAATGTGATGTGGTGATAGAGTGGCTTGTGTGTCTCAGTGACCACCAAAAACAGTGCCAGCAGAGCACAAACTGCTGGTTGGGTCTCCCATGCTGGACAGGTCAAAAGATAGATGCCAGACTAATATGGACTACCTCTTCCTAGAGGTAAAAATGGATTTGCAAAGGACCAACAACCCTACTTAGATGTAAATAGTTATAAAGCATTGATGATAATTCAAAACCAACAGGACCTGGAAGAGGAAGGCCTTCCCATAGGGAAACATATGCCTGAAGTACAAATGAGTATAGAACCCACAAGAGAGACAGAAGAGAAGCTGAAGAAGCAGGTATCCAACTGGGGAGAAGCAGAAAACATCCAAAAGTTAAGAACAGTGGAGAGAAGTCAATGGTTTATGCTCTGTAGGGAGCAAAGGGTTCAAGTAAGTAATATCTTGCTAAAACAGGAACAAAACCTAAAGTCAAATAATTCAAATATTTTTATGCTCCATATGTGAAAATTTTGCCAGTCAAAAATATACATGAAATAAAAAAAAAAACTAACCTTCCCACCATGACAAATTTATAAAAGTAGCTAAGATATTAGAAATCTGACATAGCAAATCTACATTGAGTGTTAGTATCAGTAAAGAAATACAATTAGATTGTTATAATACAAGTGAGGTCAATAAAAAGTTTATTCAAAACAGATACAGATAGCACAGTGGAGGGAGTACTTTATATCCAGGCTGTCGTGTTGCACCCTATATGATTAACCACTTCATGTTGGCATGTGCAATGTATTCCTTTGTTAAATGGAAGCACAAAAAATTTGGAACAATAAATATGTGGGTTGTATCTATTCATTCAACCAACATCCTGTGTGCCAAGAGTCTGCTCTATCAGAGTTCACTTGGAGCTACACCACAACTTATACAAAACAACACTCAATAAGCCAACTTTTTTCTAAGTCATAAAGATGCTATGTATCTGAGTTAGAGTGAAGGTATTACACTATCACAATCCATAATAATAACAGCAAATTTCTGTCTGTCCGTCTGGGACCCCTGTATCTCAGTCTACACTTGCTCTACATAGACATATACCTTTTTGGAATCAGGATGATCCCAGGATTGAAAATCTGACCTTCATTCCATTCTTAAACATCCAGCATTGGGATCTAATTTAAAAGCATTTCAGTTGCTATTTCTAGCAGGTAAAGCTTGGCCGATTCACGCCATTTTGGTTGCCGTTTGTCAGATGAAGCCAGAGATCAAGAGGGAGATAAATGACATTCACTTTGTTAATTTTACATCAAGATAAGAACTTTGGGGGATTCAAATTGGGACTGGAACAATAGAAAGATTGCATTACAGAATTAATTCTCATTTGCAGGAGCCTGCTTAAAAGTCTACACGGAGTGCGGCTTTCAAGCTATTTATATATAATTTGCACAGAATATGTTTGCCTTCTCTAGTTTCAGTATTTGTATCATTATTACTTTCAATCTCTTCAGATGCCTATTGGCTTCAATGTGTAACATCAATCATCTGTTTAACAACTGAAGGCAGTAAAATCGGCAGCCTCACTTCCTCAAGACAGGCAGCTTTGTTTTTTCTGTTGATATTTCCATGACAAGAAATGTTTTATGTGGTAAGGCTACTAACCTTGTGCCAAATCCTTAGTCTAAAAAACTAACATCGTGTTTAGCAACCTCTTACTGTATCCTACCTAGTAAATGCTATTCTTCAGAGTCCTCCACCTACATAGAGACAACCTCTAACATTTGTATATGATTAGGAAAAACAGTAGAAAAATACCATATTTGATGGCATATAAGACACGCGTTTTTGCCAAAATATTGTCACAGGGACTCACCCCAGGTCCTATGTGCAAATTTAGGTCTCCCATACTCATTACTATCAGTTGATTTTAATACAGACAGTTTCTTTTATCTAGCCTCACCCTATAATATGTTCAGCTGTACTGCTAACTTACTTTTTACATACAGTAATGTATGCTGCAATAATGAAAGTACTTTGGTAATATTTTATAACAAAATGCTAGATCACTTTTCCAGAATATGCAATGTCACAATTGCGGTGTGCATCATATGCCTCTGTGTCTTTTATGCTATCAAATATAGTATCTGCTAAAAAAAAAAAATGCAATGTGAGTAAAAAATAAAAATTGCAAATATAATTCCAAAATACCCATATTTTCCACATCAGATCAAAGCAAACAATCAAGGAAACCTGTTAGTATACCAAGCAGCTATTGTGAGAGGAAGTGATTTGGTTAGAGTGAATAGATAAGCTTTATTAGTAAGTATAAGGAAAACCTGGTGAATAAGAGGAGTTAATATAACTTGTTAAAGAAAAAGATGTGAAGTGGTATTTTAATTGCCATATTAGCCACAAGACAACTTACCACTGATGCACAATTACCCCCATGTGGTAAGTGGCCAGGCTGGAATGATGAAAAAATTCGGTAGAAATTAAGTGCCAATGGATAAATATAACAAAAAGAAAACCTCTGTAGAAAATCTTGCCATGTTTTACATCATTAAACAGCTGAGGAGAAGGATTTGTAAGAGAAAAATTACTGCCAATGATAATTTGAACTGACATAGCTAGAGATGAATGTTTAGCTTTACCATACTTTTCCAGTATGACAATTAATAAATATGTTTGTTTTGCAAGACTCTTGGATGTGAAATCATGTGCTGAAACAGATATTGTTATATTTGGGGATGGTCATCTTTTGCCAGGTCTTGTCCTGTCTGCATACCACACAAAGACAAAATGGAATAGACAGGACAAGATCAAAGAGAAGAAACACAAGGGACAGAAAGTCACAGAATGTGTGATGAAAGAACATTGACAAATAAACTAATAATAATAATTTCATACTTTGCCACAAGGGCAGCAGCTTTCTGGAGGAGGGGATGAGTCAATTACGTTGACCCCAGTGTTCAACTGGTACTTATTGTATTGACCCTCAAAAGGATGAAAGGCAAAGTCAACCTTGGCAGAATTTGAACTCAGGACATAGCAATGGGTGAAATACTGCTATGCATTTCATCCAGCGCGCTAACAATTCTGCCAGATCACCGCCTTATTATTATTATTATTATTATTATTATTATTATTATAATAATAATAATAGTAATAATAATAATAATAATAATAATAATAAAAATAATAATAATAAAAGTGAAGATAAAACAGTGTGCGTGTTTAATTGGCAAAAAATGACCATCTCAAAATATAATAATACAATTAAAAAATTCTCCATTAAAAGAAATAACATTTTCCATAGGTAACTAAATAATAATTTGAATATTTTCTGCAGCTTATCAAATTAATTTACTGCATTTTTTCTTGGTTTATGTCACATTTTTTGTTTATCATTTTGATAGCTTCTTGGCCTTCCTACTTCTGGAACACAATAAAATTTTTGTTACATGATCTGTATTATAGTTTCCTCTTGTATCTCAAGATCATCGACACTGCCTTTATTTCTGTCTCTTCTTCTTTGATTACATCATTCATTTCCTATGTTTCTAACTTCGTGATCAACTCCACACACCAGATATCTATCCCCTTTCACTCCACCAGACTCACCATCATACATACACATATACCAAGTCCAGGCATGTCTAATCAACAAGGTCACCGATCCAATAGTATCCCTTCCAAATAATCCTTCTCAATGAACCCTAGAGCTAGCCCCATATTAACTTAACTCTTCGATCTCTCTTTCTCTCTCTCATACAAGAACACAGTTTTGTTATTAACACAATAATAATTATTCTTATTGATGAGAAAATCTAAATGGTTGTTTTCTTTTTAATTTTATATGTCCATATTCTTAATGAAAAACACTGCCTGGGCTTCTCAATTAATTTTGAAATTATCAAGAAATTGGACAGATTTAATAAAATAAGTTTGTCATTACATAATACAATATTCTTACATAAAATAACACTGTAATGTAAATTAAAGCAAATGGCTTTGTATCAAGGAAACAGGCAATTTCAGGTGAGTTCTTATAAGATGAGTTAAACTGATTCCTACTTCAACTAATTGTCATACTTGATTTCAAGTAACTGTTCTTTGGCTTTTATCTTCATGCTTTATTGAATATATAACAATATGCAAACAGTATCAAAATCAAAATTTAAAAAAAGTAATTACATCCTTACAATTTTTGGAGGTTTGATTCGTGGAATGAAGGTCGATTCAGTGCCAAGAAGAGGAGATTTGAAAGTATAGAAACTGAAATTAAATTTTTTACAAATATTAAAAATTTAGAACATTTTCAAACAAATTGTTTTAATTACAAAAAAAAAAAATAGATCACATTGAGTACTTATACTAATTGCATTCTAACTTCAGGTTCTATTCATAAGAATATTGTAATGTTATTTTATAATACACTACAGTAAGGTCCAGTCGTTGTTGCAGTGAGGTGGCTTGAGTACCTCAGTGACTCTGAGAGCAATGCCAGTGGAGCAAAAGCTCCAGGTAGGTCCTTCAATGTTGGACAAATGAAGGGCCAGAGGCCAAACTTATACGGACTGCCTCTCCCCAGAGATAAAACTGGGTTTGCAAAGGGCCAACATTCCTACCTAAAAAAGCAAGGTTATAGAATCTTCGATGACAATACAAAACCAATAAGACCTGAGAGATGAAGGCCTTCCCTCAGGAAAACACATGATGCGGTGAAGCTAAATCCCAAAGGAAACTGTAAAGAAGCAGAGATCCAATTGGAGAGAAGAAAAGACAGCCCAGTGTTGAGAACAAAGGAGAAAAGTCATCAATTTTGTTTTCCACTCATTTACAACTATCATGCTATGTCAAGATAAAGTAACACACACACACAGACACACACATGATGGGATTCTTTCAGTTTCTGTTTACCAAATCCACCCACAGCTGGGGGGTATAATAGAAGACAGTTGCACAAAGAGCCACACAGTCGACTGAACTTGGAGCCTTGTGGTTAGGGAGAAAACGTCTTGACCACAAAGTTACATGTACAATAAAATGTGTTCTACCAACATCTTGTTCCCTTTACCCTCTCATTCTGGTTTTTCTTGAGTCACTGCTCTCATCTGGTCACACTCTTAGTCATGTTGCTGTGAATAAATAACAACAATGTAGAGTAGTGGGGACTCTATAGTCACGCAGGGTATAAGGCAACTTCAGCACCCTGTATACTCACTAAAGTGGTTGGCAAGCCAGCAGAGAAAATTTTGGGTGAAAAAACCCCCTTTGCTCTTTGCCCATGACAGGTCACAGGGTAGAAGATGACCTCTAGACCTTGTGCCATGATAGAATGCACCCCATTTACTTTGTAAAGTAGCTAGCAAGCAAGCTGACAAAATGTAAGGTGACAAAGACCCTTTGCTTTTTGCCTAGGACATTACAACCTTTCTAGTACTGGTGCTATGATCAAATGCACCTAGTATCGTTGGTGTTAGGAAGGTCATCCAGCCAAAGAAACCAAGCCAAAAATGAAGTATATGAAGTCCTCCAACACATTTAGGAGAACAACTAATTTGAACTGTGATGACTTGTTCAACCCATATTAGCAGGAAAAGTGGAAGTAAATTGATGAAGAATTATAATAAAGAGAAAATGACAGAACAAAACCTTACATCATATATAACATAACTTTACCTACCTGTGGTTCATCCAATGAGGAATATTATAATCATCTCCGACTTCCAAAGTGATTTTCTCAGTTTTACTATGGAACTGAAAACATGGATTCATATTGTTAATTATAATGATCAATCATCATCATCACTTCATCAACAACAACATAGGATTTTTTTACCTTATACTGAGATAAGCTTCATTGGATGACTGTTCTAGCATCTTGCAAATGAATAACCAAAATATTTTGAGATTTAAGAAGCTTTTGGCAGCAAGATGATATTAGAATTTTCATAAAATGATACATCAGAAGACTAGAAATTCATGCCTAAATCACCACCTGGTTTTAACACTAACACCTTCAAAGTCAAGTAGCTCTCAATTCAGGCTCACTCTACAGCTGTTTGTGTAGGGTGTCATTTACTATATCTTCAGGTCAACCCAAACCTTGTAAGATGAAACTGAGAAGAGAAAAATTGTGTTAATGCCCATTCGATGGATTGTACCTGTTCTTTGATGAAAAATAAACCCAATGACTGCACATCTTTTATCTTTTACTTGCTTCAGTCATCAGATTGTAGCCATACTGGGCTACTGCCTTGAAAAATTTTAGTCAAACAAATCGACTTCAGAACTTATTTGTTTTTTTTAAGTCTGGTATGTATTTTATCACTCTTTTGCTAAATCACAAAGTTATGGGGACATACACACATATCTGATAAACTTTATTCAATTTCTGTCTCCCAAATCCACTCACAAGGCCTTGGTCAGTCTGAGTCTATAATAGAAGACACTTGCCCTAGGTGCCATGCAGTAGGACTGAACCCAGAACTATGTGGTTGGGAAACAAACTTCTTACAACACAGCCACACCTACACCTATAATTTTTTATTATAATCCACTCTATTGCAAACATTCAGATTAGCTCACCAATTTCTTCCTCCCCTTCCCTCACCTGTCTCAGTGACCCTGAATTAATCCATAAAAAAAAATAAGACCCTTAGTAGAATTACATTCAAATCAAACAACGGATCACTCACTGCCCACATATTTCCTGCAGATGTTCAAGCTGGGTCCCAGCCACATCAATTGAATCAGTCTAGAACATGAAATGGTCATGAACACTACACTTTCTTTTCTCACTTAACTTTTATAAAAATACAGTAAAATTTTATAAAAGGAACCAGAAAATATCTTCATATAAAGTCTTAATTAAAAAATTGACCATAGACTGTTCAATATAAAAGTCTCCAGAAGTTAATGAAAATACACTGTCATAATGAAGCATGAATGATTGAAAACTGAATGATAGGTTAATAATATCATGATCAAATATAAATATTTACTTTAAATAGAGGTGCTGCATGTAGTGGTTGCTCTCCCATACAAACCAAATCACTTCCAATACCTATAAAGAAAAGTAGTTCAAAGTCAATTTTTGTTTGTATAAAGTTCCAAAATTTAAACAGGAGCACAACAAAGGAACATATGGAAAATTCATACAAGACAAAACATTGCTCATTCCTCATTAATTTCATCCAAAAGATCCTTACAATTTCATGCCTTATATAGATATTATTATGTAGGCAGGGTAAAATCTAAACTGTGTCCTCTTGAAGTACATCTGCTTATTTCAGTATTACAATCGAGTATGTAGTTTTTGTAGTTGTTGTATTGATGTGAGCAGGGTCATCGCTAAGCCCCTGCAACTCCTGCGGTCACAGGGGGCCTCCACAGTTGAGGGGCCCATGTTAAGATCAAAGTACGTAGATGAGTCATCTATTTACTTTGGTTAAGAGGTTGAACAACAATTAAACTATCTATGTTAACTTAAAATTTCAAGAAATAAAATGGTAATACATTGTACCTGCAAACGTTTTGTAAAAATATACTGTACTATGAACATGTACCAGACTTTGTGTATTGCCTATGATATTTATTGAACATGAACTTAAGCTCTCAGCTTGATTATTCTGAACTGATTGATGATTTTGTGAAGCAAAAGGTACACCGTATTTGTCTTTGAAAGTTGCTTGGATGAAAAAAGTGCTCTTTTATTCATATCTGGAATTTTTACTTATTGTAATTTGTAACACCTAAATAAATTTAACTTGTTGTACTTTTAAAGACGTTCTTTAGGATAATGTAAAATATTGAACTTCAGATAAAATAAAGTAAAATATAACTATGAATAAAAGGTGTGTAGATTATGAATTTTGATTGAAGGGATGGGGCCTCGAAACAAAAAGTTGCAGGTAGCCTCTAAAAGTCATGCGACAGAGCTGGATCTGAGATATATAAAAATATATTTTATTGTGTCTGGGGAGAATCATTTTGTTATAATGCCTTATTAATTAACACACTCACTGGTTCGATTTCCACTTATTTACTTATTTATTTTTTCTAAAATTTTTGTTTGCTTCTTACAAGAGGTTGCAAGAAGCAATGAAAACAAGATTTTATATAGTTACCCAAGGTTTCGCACCCCAAAAGCCAAAGCCTATAGAGTCTGATGAACTGTCCACAAGGCTTTGGCTTTGTGGGTGCAAAATCTTGGGTAACTCTATATGAAATTTTGTTGTAATAATTACTGCTCTATTTTTTAGAGTGTGCTTCTTTCTGATACATGTTTTTTTTATTAAATATATGTGCGTGTGTGTGTCATCATCATCATCGTTTAACGTCCGCTTTCCATCCTAGCATGGGTTGGATGATTTGACTGAGGGCTGGTGAACCAGGTGGCTGCAACAGGCTCCAATCTTGATCTGGTAGAGTTTCTACAGCTGGATGCTGTTCCTAACGCCAACCACTCCAAGAGTGTAGTGGTGCTTTTACGTGCCACCGGCACAGGGGCCAGCCAGGCAGTACTGGCAACGACCTCGCTTGAATATTTTTACACATGCCACCGGCATAGATGCCAGTAAGGCGATGCTGGTAACGGTCATGCTCAAATGGTGTCTTTTACGTGCCACCGGCACAGAAGCCAGTTAGCCACTCTGGCAATGATCACGCTCGGATGGTGCTCTTAGCACCCTACTAGCACAGGGCTCAAGTGCCAGTAAGGTGACATGTATACACACACACACATATATATATATATATATTTTGAAAGAAGGGGAAGTCACATACATCAACCCTCCCCTAACACTCAACTTGTACTTATATTATTGACCCCAAAAGGATGAAAGGTAAAGTTGACCTTGGTAGTACTTGAATTCAGAATGTAAAGACTTGAGAGAAATGCTAAAGAGCATTTTATCTGATGCAGTGATGATTCTGCCAGCTTGCCACCTTATTGTTTTTTGCTATTAAAATCTCAAATGTTAGAGCTTCAATTCTGAGCTCCAAAGTATTAATCAAATAAGATGAAGGTAGGATTCACTTACCACAATCGATTGTTCTGTGCTTTGTAATGTTTGTTAATTCACGATCAACTTCAAACACACCTGGTCCAGGAGTTATAACTACAGCTACTTGGCCCGTACGATCAAAACTTCGATCAAGATAATAACGCTCAAACACTGAAAAAACATGGTAATACAGAGCATATGAATAATGTTAAGCAGTTTTACATACAAGTTTAAAACATTTCAAAATACTCTCTCTCACTCTCTTTATTTCTCCATTTCTTATAGCTTAGCCTAATGTCCATATGTGTGTGTGTATGCATACATGTAGGTATTTATGCATGCATTTGTGTATAGAGATATACACATATTCCAGTGCATATATGTGTCCATATGTGTTTTATATGTAGGTGCAGGAGTGGCTGTGTGGTAAGTAGCTTGCTTACCAACCACATGGTCCTGGGTTCAGTCCCACTGTGTGACACCTTGGGCAAGTGTCTTCTACTATGGCCTCAGATCAACCAAAACCTTGTGAGTGGATTTGGTAGATGGAAACTGAAAAAAGCCCATTGTATATATGTTTATACGTGTGTGTGTGTGTGTGTGTGTGTGTGTGTGTGTATGTGTATGTGTTTGTATGTCAGTGTTTGTCCCCCCCAACATTGCTTGACAGCCGATGCTGGTGTGTTTACATCTCCGTAATCTTGCGGTTCGGCAAAAGAGACTGATAGAATAAGTACTAGGCTTACAAAGAATAAGTCTTGGAGTCGATTTGCTCAACTAAAGGTGGTGCTCGAGCATGGCCACAGTCAAATGACTGAAACACAAGTAAAAGAGTACTTAAATACACAGATGTATATGCCTTACTTCTACAACTTTTCTATATCTAACAATGTAACAAAGTTTATCTCCCATACCTTGCTATTTTATGCATAGCATGCAATAAAGACAAGCTAGAGCTTCCAAGAGTACTGAACTAATGCAACTGATGCTCTCCTTCAACAGATGTAAGTTGAAACAGCTGTAGGAAAAACATGTTTATCTCTGCATATAGCTCATATGTCAGGCAGATGAACAGGATAGCTTTTATGAAACCATGAAGCTCTCCTGCAAAATTGCCACAGTTACAAATAACAATTACAAATGGAGAAGAAATAAGTGAACACTTACAATTAAGGGACATATTCAAGGTTTCTAAGAAGTTGCCCTGAGAGGCGGTTGAGTTTTCAGCTGGTGGCACAGTTAATCCACATGCCTCATGGTAGCGAACCACTTTCCGCGGATATTCATTAAAAATAACACGTAACTGAATTAAGGTACTAGCCCAATCTTCATAACGCTCATTCTGCACCACAATTCTATTTGAGAACAGGAAATAAAATTTTGATGAAACATTAACATTAGAAAAAAAATTCAGATTAAAACAAGTTTTAAAATTTAGAAATCAGAAAAAAAAATACAAAACCTGTAGAAATCTTCATAGAATCTTCCTTTGTAATCTTGCTGAATCCAATCACGAATAATTTCAGGAAATTCATCTAGAAAATAGAAAAAGAACATATATCCAATATGTACACAATTTCTTACAACATAAACAATAACATCATCATCGTTTAACGTCTGCTTTCCATGCTAGCATAGGTTGGATGATTTGACTAATGACTGGCAAACCAGATGGCTACACCAAGCTCCTATCTAATCTGGCAGAGTTTCTACAGCTGGATGCCCTTTCTAATACCAACCACTCCGAGAGTGTAGTGAGTGCTTTTACATGCCACCAGCATGAGAGCCAGTCAGGCGGTACTGGCAACAGTCATGCTCAAGTGGTGTTTTTTACGTGCCAACTGCACAAGACCCAGTCCAGCAACACTGGCAACAACCTCACTCAAATGTTTTAATGTCTTTCCTTTTATTGTAGTCCTTAATTATAAAATATACACAACAGTAACAGTGGAAACCAGCCTTGTCTTTTGCTTTGTGTCATATTCTTGGTATGGTTTTCAAGGGTGGATTTCTATTCTGTTGCCAACCACTTTACTGTATGAAGTGAGAGAGAAGTTCTCTACTGGAACTAAAGAGTTCTCTCTATCTTCTACTCATCATCATTTTAATGTCTACTTTTCCATGATTGCATAGGTCAGAGTTTATTGATGCAGATTTTCAACAGCTGGATGCCATTCCTGTCACCAACCCTCACCTGTTTCCAAATAAGATACTTAGTTATGTTGCCCTGAATGAGCAGAAACAATATAGTATAGTGAGGATCCTCCTCAGTGTTACCGAGTAGAAGGCATCCTCACTAGAACTGGTGCCATGATAAAATGCATCCACTACAATCAGGAGGGGTAGTCCCCTGACCACACCTAAGAGGGCAGTAACTCCTCATAAGACTTAAAGCATGGATGACCATGAAAAGTAGATGTATGATGATGATGATGATGGTGATAATGATAACGACAACAACGACGATGATGATGATGGTAGTGATGATGATTTAAAATTTTCAAGGAAAGGAAAATGGAATGCTTTCTCCATCTTTCCTATAAGGATAACTTGATACTACTTACCACAACTACTGGCACTGTAGAATGTACGGGAAAATAGAACAATAGTGACATCATGGCAACAATTCTGTTCCTGAAATAAATGAACACGAAAATATGAATTATGCCAGAGGGAAACAGATATAGCTGTGTACAAGAGGCAAGAAAGAAGGGATCCTCAACCAGACTTTTCACAGACAAAGAAAAAAATTATAACTTTTTCTGGGTGTGTAACGGAATGGGATAGGTACAGACTAACCACAGACCAAACAAATACTGATTGATGACAAACCAGATGAACAGTAATTAGCTACAAACCAAATGAATTCTAATTAATGACAGTCCAGATAAATAGTAATTCATGTTAAATTCAGATAAATACTAATTATGAACACTAGGTGTGGCTGTGTGGTTAAGAAGCTTGCTTCCCTGCCATGCGTCATGGGTTCAGTTCCACTATTTGGCACATTGGGCAAATGTCTTTAAGTGTCCCTGGCCAACCAAAGCCTTGTGGGGACAGAAACTGAAAGAAGCCTGACGAATATAAATATACAGACAGACAGATAGATGTAAAACCACAAAACCTCCTATGAGGCCAGCAGAAATATCAAGTCATTAAGAAGGAAATGTTCGATTTTGAACTGAAAGTTTATTTTACTTTATTTCAACAAAAAGCAATGCAGTTAATTAAAGTATGCACCTAAATTATCGACACAATTTTGCCATTTTATTGGTAGCTTATTTATGCCAGCGGCATAAATAATATATTTGCATCTACTACAGATTTGAAATTTTTTCCTTGCAAAAGTTGTCAAATGCCTGGAAAACAAGAGAGTCAATTGGTGCAAGTTCTGGTGAATATGGTCGATGATAGAGTACTTCCAAGTTCAGTTCCTGTAACTGGAGTAGCGTTTTTGTGCAACATGTGGTTGAGCATTGTCTTGCAAGAGAATTGGCCTGTCTCTATTGACCAATCTCGGTTGTTTAATTGCAAGTTCATTAATCTTTTCAATTGGTTGATGTATACATCCACTGTAATTGACTTACCAGGGCTCATGAAGCTGTAGTGGATGACACCAACACTGGACCACCAGACAGACACCATTAGCTTTTTCTGATGAATATTCATTTTTGGGTTGTGTTTTGGTACTTGGTCTCTATTAAAGCACTGTGCAGAATGCTTGCTATTGTTGAAAAGAATCCATTTTTCATCACACATAACAATACGATGCAAAAATGGTTCACTTTTATACCATGACAGCAAAGAACAAGTTTCAAGACAACATGTCATTTGATGCTCATTCAGTTTGTCAGGTACCCATTTATCCAGTTTGTTTCAGATGGTCCAATACAGTTGGAATCAAAAAACAAACTTTGCTGCTAATTCACGCATAGTTTGAGATGTATCCACTTCCACTACAGCTTCCAGCTCATCATTATCCACCTTGGTCTCAAGTCTACCATTGGGCTGATTTTCAAGAGCAAAGTTACCAGACACGAATTTCTCAAACCATCAACGCTCTCATTCACTACATCTTTACCAAACAAACACCTCACTGATATTTCAAGCTGCCTGAAATTCATTGGTTCCATGACGGAACTCATATTCACAAACAACATGAATTTTTTTATCTATCCATGGGTTCACAAAAATTGATTTACAAGAGAAAACCCACAATATAATCAGACACCATGAATTGCATTTTTAAAAAGTGATGATGTAACTCTTCAATGTTGTAAAACAAAGAATTGTCAGGATAAAACATTAGAGTTAACGACTGTCAAATTCCGTGCATAAAAAAAAAACAGACATTTCATTCATAATGACCTGATATTAATCTATTTATGCCATTAAAAAAAATTTGCATATTTGCCATTAAAATTATTTATAGAAAGTTTTGAAGAGAAAATGACAGTGCTTACCTTCCATTTAGCAAAGAGATCTGTAAGGAACCCATTGACAGCTTTCTCAAAATATAGATCCCCATGGACATCAAAATCCCACATTTCAGAGCTCATCTGGATAAAAATCTGGACCACAGCAGTAGAAGATCGGAAAACTATCTAGAAAAGAAAGACAAAAGAAAAATTAAGAAATTATGAAAAAAAAAAAGTTAAAATACTCTAGGAATATGATATGAAAGTTCTGAGATGTTTTGTTTAATGATGAAGAGGAATTACCCATTTAGCTATTTAAAGGCAGTATTTTCTCTTTTTCTTTTAATGAATTAGTCTAGAGGAAAAGGCTATGCTCTTGCCCTCTTGCCATTCTGAAGAGCTTCCAAGAGTACTGAACTAATGCAAATGATGCTCTCCTTCATCAGATGTAAGTTGAAACAGCTGTAGGGAAAACATATGCAAGGAAGGCATTCCATGATGTTTTGGAGAAGATTAGAGCAAAGTCTGGGAGATGGATGACAACACAGGTGTCAAAAGGAAGATAATGATGTATCAGGTTGAGTCTAACTTGAAGTTTGTATAAAATTACTAATTGTTTGAAACTGACATATTTTATTGCTTCAAAGAGGAAGGCCAGCCTTGATGATGAAATCTATTATGTGGATAATGTGAGATTGCAAGGAGAATCATCAATGGTTATCTCTCATGGTAATCTATAACCCACTAGCTCACTTAGTTTTACCTATAATGCAATATAAGAGTCACTGTACACATTCATTGATACAATACACTTATAATATGTCAAATTTTTCTGTTCATTGAAAAGGTTGAAGTGAAATATAAGCTTTCATTTTCAAGTAATCAACTAATGATTCTAAATAAAAGTATCACAACACTGAAATAGGCTTCCCCACCAGCAAGTGAAAAATTTGGCAGAAATACAATAATGTATGTTTGTCTCTTGATGGTTACATTTAACATATTTAAACAACTGAAGAAAGATACTCATTAGTAAGACTATTTTGATTTGACAGGGCCCAAAGAGTACATCATGCATGTGTGTTTACTTGGCATGGTTTCTACATCTGTATGCCCTCCCTAATGCCAATCATTTTACTGCATGTACTGGGTACTATTTCATGCCACCAGCACTAGTGAGATCACCAAGTAGCTTGCAAGAGACAACTGAACCCCAAATAGGTAGGAAAGCACTTTATGCTAGGAATGAGGCATGGAAAGGGGTCATACATAAGGAAAAGAAAAAAAGGACAGATGGAATTATTAAATGTTTGAGAAAGCACATAGCAGCTTCACACTTACCCTTGTGTTATCGTCAATAACTCCACATGTCACACGTTCTCCTTTTGACCATAACTCACTCACCTGACACCTAAAATGGAGAACAAAGTTGGTTTATTACATTTCAAAATTATATACAATCATCAACAGAATGTTTATTACTATAATAAACCTAAGGATGCAACTGAGTTTAAGATATTCAACAGTACAAAATATAAAAATTTTGATGATGATCTGTCAGCATTCTGATCATTGACTCAAGCTAGAATTCCGCCGTCCAAGAATTTGGACCTGGAGATCTCCATTTCCAGCGACTTCAAGGGCCACCTCCCAGTGGTGTCGGGCATCAACAAAGAGCCCTCAACTACAACAAGATGACCAAAGTTATTTTTTGTTTTCCAAAGTCTGGGGTCTCCCACCCCTAAGCCCTAGACTATCACCTAATCACTCTTACCCGTCTTATTGCTTAACAACAACAACAACAACAGCTAGAATTCCCACCAAACAAATGTTTTACAGTATTCATCAATATCTATGCCCTATATACCAACATCTGGAAACTTTATATTAACATCTCATTACCATTTTCAATGAATTTAAATCAAAAACTTCCAACCAGTTCCACTAATCCATAATTATCACAAAGACCAATTATAATAATTATCGTGCAATTCTGAATGTTTAAAGATTCATGCTAAATTAACCTAACATTTCCCCCACTACATTATTGCTATTTCAAAAAGAAATGGTGTAGGGAATTACAAAACAATTTTGCATATTTTGTTCTTAGAGTAATGAGATGTTTCATCACAGATTCTGATAAATTGTTGATTTAAGCAACAAAATACATGATAAATAATGTTGTCTCCATGTTTGTATTTCCCAATACAACACTGATCATCATTATCATCATCATCATCGTTTAACGTCCGTTTTCCATGCTAGCATGGGTTGGACAGTTCGACCAGGGTCTGGGAAGCCAGGAGGCTGCACCAGGCTCCAGTTTGATCTAGCAGTGTTTCTACAGCTGGATGCCCTTCCTGACACCAAAGGTGAATCCTAGGTGAATAAAAAATACTCACCTCATCTCTGCAAATTCTATTTTTTTGTTCAGATAGGCACAAGTGTTGACCTGAAATATAAATACAATTTCATGAAACAAATGTTATTCATATATATACATCATTGGTAAATAACAAAAATTGCAAATGAAAATATAGGCAGTACACTAACCAATTTCTTTCTCATCCTCCACATATCACTTCGACTGTAATACTGTTCTTTGTACAAGAGCTCCACCAAGTCCAAACTGACCTCCTACAAACCAGTGAAAATATTTTGATAAATACAAAAGTATATCTTGTTGTGTCTAGGTAAGGTCATTATGCCAATAAAAATTTAAACAAACACATGCACAGGTTTAATACCACTTCCTTATTTTACCAACAAACTATGCAATGATTTGTTTAATGTATTGATTAAACAATCAATCAGTTATTAGTTTTTCTCTATCAGAGTCCTTTCGTCACTATTTATAACCCCATCATTGACATAACTTTACTTGTCAAGATCTGCTTTGAATCTGTTTGAGAACTAATCTTATACCTCTCTCTCTCTCTCTCTCTCCTCTCTCTCTCTCTCTCTCTCTCTCTCTCTGTAGATGTATGAGTGCTTGCTTACATGTGTGAGTGGTGTAACTGATTATAGGGAAACTTAACCACTAAAAATATTTCTTAAATCTTGAAAAAGAAAACATTTCGATATCTGGAAGACATTTTTAATGTTATTCTTCTTAGAACTGTTAATCTCCTCTTTAACTTTTTTTCAAAATTCTTCTATGACTTCTTAAATTTGATGGTTCTAACAAAACAGGATGATTATCAAAACCTAAATTACAATCATTTGCATTTGCCCAACTGTTAAACTATCTATTATTGGAAACCCCAACCACCAATTCCTGGCCCATTATTAAGTAATAAATCTCTATGCTTCTTTTAAGATTATATTATTGGCTGCATTCTACTCCCTCTGAATCAACCAGCTGGACTCACTTCCTTGCTTTTCAACACCACTGCATATTTCCTTTCCTAAATATTAATTCCTTGAAAATCAAAATTAAGTGGCTTGTGAAACCACTAACTTTTCAAGTCCCATGTGGACCACATTCCCCCAACAAAGACTACTTCTTGCAATAGTGCGATGGCTTATGTGCTTCAATGACCCCAACAGCTATGCCAGCAGAGTGCAAGCTCCTGAAAGGATGTCCTATGCTAGACAGATCAAAGAACAGAGGCTAGACTGACATGAACCACTTCTTCCCAGAGGTAGAAAATGTGTTTGCATTTGGCCAACATCCCTACCTAGGAAAAAGCAATGTTACAGAAGCATTGATGACAATTCAAAGCCAAGATAAAGAAGATAAGTCATCAATGGCCAATGGCCTATGCACCACAGGGAATGATGGGATTACCTAACACATAATAATATGAAGTACACTCACCAACTTCCCGGTTTGGAAGTGATTGTAAGGTTACAAGTAATGTATCTTCTTTTAAATCAGAAAATCACTTCCTCATAATTACATGAACTAAATGGTTAATTTTCTGCCATCTTTCTCTTTTATAAAAAATTTATTAATGCAGTGATCAAATAAATAAATGTTTTAAGTTGCCAACTCACTGCATAGCATCTTTGGCTAATGTCTTCTACTAAAGTGTGTGTGTGTGTGTCCCACCACTGCTTGACAACCAGTGTTGATGTGTAATGGTTTGGAAAGCAACTGATAGAATAAGTACCAGGCTTAAATATAAAAATGTACCAGGGTTGATTCATTTAACTAAAAATTCTTTAAGTTGGTGCCCCAGCATGGCTACAGCCTAATGAAAGAAACCATTAAAAGATAAACTTACCGTAGGATCAACTTTGTTGACATACACATCATTGTAGGGTTTTAAATGAAAAGCACCAGCAATTGAAGACTCTACACTTATACACTCTGAAGATAAAAGAAAACCAAAAACAATATTAATTATGAATACTTTGCAATTATTTTGTTCTTGATTTTGTATTATATTTTATCTGTTGTCATAATAAATATCTGGGAAAGGTACCATGCAGTGAAATTGAACCTGAAACGAAATGACTGCAACCAACTTCTTAACCACACAGCTGTGTTGTTATGATAAAAAGATGTTGCTGTTTAGCCCCATGTTATAATGATTGAGCAAACCAATGAGTAAAAACATTCCAACCATGACCAACTGATCTAGATGTAGGAGTACATTACCTATGTGTCCTTCATTTTTAAGACAGTAGGATGCGATTTGAGGGAGATTTGGGTGCTATTTCAAGCTGATTGAGCAACCATGTAGATGCTACCTCATCAGAGAAAGATGTTTACATTGTTACTATCACTTCAGTATTTATTTGATTCATTACATTACCATGACCGGGCTGGAGTTATATAACTGGTGATAACCACAGTCATGCTAGAAGCTAAAGTGATGAATGACATGGTACAACTAATGCAGGTGACATCTACAACAGAAATGTAGCAGCGAGTTGGCAGTGGAAGTAATGACTGAAGCGGTACTGCCAATGCAGATGATATCTACTGCAAAAATAGCAGCAGGCTAGCAGTGGAAGTAATGACTGAAGTGGTACTGCCAGTGCAGGTGATATCTACTACAGAAATAGCATCCAACTGGCAATAGAAGTGTTCTCTGCAGTTAATCAGGCATTGAAAGATTGAAAGGGACGTCTGCTGCAGGAATAACAGCAGACTGACAGTGAAAGAAATGATTTCTGCAGAAGAGTAGCAGATGTAAAAACTGTAGAAGCAATTTGATAGAACCAATGACTGCAGTGGAAGCAATGAGGTGAGGTCATCATCATCATTATCATCATCGTTTAATGTCTGCTTTCCATGCTAGCATGGGTTGGACGATTTGACTGAGGACTGGCGAACCAGATGGTTGCACCAGGTTCCAATCGTGATCTGACAGAGTTTCTACAGCTGGATGCCCTTCCTAAAGCCAACTACTCCGAGAGTGTAGTGGGTGCTTTTAAGTGCCACCAGCACAAGGGCCAGTCAGGCAGTACTGGCAATAACCACACTCAAATGGTGTTTTTTACATGCCACCTGTACAAGAGCCAGTCCAGTGACACTGGGAACAACATCACTCGAATGTTTTTTCACATGCCACTGACACAAGTGCCAGTAAGGCGACGCTGGTAACAATGAAAATATTGATATAGTTCTTTACAGTTACAAGCATGTTTAACTCTTAAGCATTCAGATCAGTCAGTCAAATATAATGCTTATTTATTCACATTATTTTGAATTAATCATTACTGTCTTGTAGCTTTGATATTTCAGTTACATATTATTTATTTTTAGAATGACATTGTAGTGTAGATGTGAGAGGCCAGATCTGGCCAGTTTGAGCATAAAACAAGTAGAATATTTGGGGCAGACATGGCCAGTTTCAATGCCAATAGGTTGACCCATTAGCATTCAGATTACTTTCTCAAATCATCAACATCATCATCATCATCATCGTTTAACGTCCGTTTTCCATGCTAGCATAGGTTGGATGGTTTGACTCAATAGGTCTCCTCAAGCATAGCAGGTCACCCTACAATCCAAGGTACACAGCAGGTCGCCCATACATTATCACATCGCTTAAAGATTTTGATGGTGTGATTGTTTATTTTTGAATGATATTGTCAGGTAGGTGTGGGAGGCCAGATCTCGCCAGTTTGAAAATAGAACAAGTAGAATAGTTGGGCCTGGAACAGCTGGTTTAGCTGCTAAAAGGTTAATATTACTGTCAGATGACTAACAGGTTCTCATAATGCTTATGTTGTAAGCGTTGAATGCCAACAGGGTCTGAACCTGTTGTGTAAGAGATAAATTTAGAGATTAAGAGATAAGTGAATTGAGAAAATGGTCGGCTCTTGGATACAGTAACAGGGCTTAGGCAGAGGGGGAAAAAGGCAATGCCTAGAACATTTGAGAGGCTGTGAGTGTTGAGTGAAAGAGAGGAAGAAACTGCAACTTATGGGTTATCTTCATACCTCAGACAGATAACTCAAATGCCTGCAATAGAGTGGATTTCACTGAGGATAGCCAAGGATCAGGTGATGTTTAGACTGAGTGAAGGATTACATCTGTCACATAAAGTAATCAAGAAAGGTGACTAATTTGTTTGAATTGATGATGCAGTTAAAAACAAACAAAAAGATTTTTTTTTTCTAATTTTTGGCACAACGCCAGCAATTCTGAGGGAGAGGGGCAAGCTTATTACATTGACTCTTAGTACTTTACTGGTACTTTATTTTATCAACCCCAAAAGGATGAAAGGCAAAGTTGATCTCAGCACCATTTCTACACAGAATGTAAAGAGTCAGAAATACTACACAGCATTTTGTCTGATGTGCTAACAATTCTGCCAGCTCACTGCCTTACAAATAACAATAAATCATATATTTCATTTCTCAGCTACAATAAGAAAAAAACATCAAAGTTTCAAGTGAGAGAGAGAGAGAGAGAGGAGGAGGAGGAGAGGAGGGGAAGCTTGTTCTTAGTTTTTCCAGCTCATGTCAGCATTTAAAAATAGGACAGCAAACAATGATAATGAGATATATAAGATAACGCTTAATATTTTTGGAGAGTGGAGTGTTTTTTTTACTTTGTATGTGGTGTTTTTTTCTTTCTTTAACATAAATAGAATATTTTACCTTTAGCCTGTAAGTCTTCTGTTAAAGTATTCACTTGAAGAAGCAATCGGCTGTGAAAGAGAATATTTTTAGAGTTTAATGGAGATTATTTTGACACTTAGTGGTTATACATATAGGTGTGATATCTATTAAACTTGACAACAAAAACACTTGGTTTCAAAGCTGCAAGATTCTTTTAAAAGCTCAACAATTTTTTACAAAAACACTTACAAAGGGTGTTCATTAAATATTTCCTCTGACCTACTTTCCAAGGGCTGGGATAAACAAAATTTGGCACAATTATTAGTCCTTCTCTACATAGCCACCACCAATGGTGACACACTTCTCCTATCGTTTTATGCAGCTGTGAAGACCTTGTCTGTAGAAGTTGGTAGGTTGCATCTGAAGCCAAGACTTTACCTCGGAAATAAGTCCATCATCATATGAAAAGTGCTTTCCCTTCAAACAAGACTTCATGATGGGAAGGAAGTGGAAGTCAGATGGTGCAATGTCAGGAGAGTAAAGGGGATGAGGAAAGATTTCATAGCTGCAGGAGTGTGCTTCATCTGGGCAACATGCACATTGTGACCTGGGATGTTGTCTCAGAAGAGGCGGACTCCTTAGGTCAGCATGCCACACCTCTCTCTCTCTCTCTGTCTTGATAGTGTCCCGCAATTTTGGCAGCAGAAAAGCACATGCCCCATTAATTGTGGTGCTCTTTACCAGAAAATTCATCATTACTATGCGCTGGTCCAAAAAAACTTTTTACATGCCACCAACACATGAGCCAGTCAGGCAGGCCTGGCATTGATCACGTTCAGATAATGCCTTTTACATGCCACCAGCATGGGAGCCAGTCATGTGGGGTGCTGGCATCGGCCACGTTCAGATGGTGCTTTTTATGTGCCAACTTCTAAAATACAAAATTTTGTCATAAATGTTCAAAGTAAACCATGTTCTGCATGAGAAATTCCACCAGTATACGAAGTTTCAAACTGTTTACTTAAAAAAAATTAATTAAAAAATCTGTGAGCCAAATTGAACAGATCCATAAATGTATTTAAAATGCAAAAAGTTGTAATTTATCTATACCTATAAACGGCAAAATATCTGTGTGTCTGCGTGTCCTTTATACAAATCCAAAGTTTTTCACACAAAAGGCTCACATTTTCTATGGCCTTTCAAAACTGTCTGAGGGTGGTCATGAAGATCTTTTCATTTCCCCAGTCACTCCAGAAAGCCATTAAAAAATAAATTGATAAACCGACCCCTTATGCCCATAAGTTATGGGCATATGGGCATTGCCAAAGTCCAATGAATATTAATTACTCTCATAAAAAGCTCCAACTAGTTCATAAACAACAAAACTGGCCCGGGCTGAAATGTGATAAGAAACTTAGCTTTTGATTTAGTGAGAAATTTTTACTACTACCCAGCAACGAACAACAAGCACTAGCACTAGACCCAGCAATGCCAGGTCATAGTGCTAGTGATAGAATAAAACAATTTAAACTGATTAACTAAAATCATATTTCTAATTGCATTTCATAAGAATTATTCCAAAACAACATATAATCACATGAAGAGTATTAAATGTTTGAATGAGTGGTTTAGACAGCATATAGATTCTGTACCTGTAATTTACTTGGGCATTATAAATCTCAAGTACATCTCCTTGGTTTATTCCTGGGAAATCTTTCGGATTGATGAGAAGGTCATACTCTGTAAAAGAATTAAATAAAAAAAAACTAGTGAATGAATGGAAAATCTTTTAGATGGTAAAGTTGCTAAAGTTGAATGAAGGTTGTGGGTGGGGAAAAGCATCTAGAAACTTTCTCCAAGATTACATAAAACAAATTTTTATATGGTTATAAAATAAATCATGATTACTGAATAACAATTAAAATAATATTGTTGTTGCATCTCTGGAAGGTCATTTTACCAATTAAAGCACAAACACTTATATTTCACTTCTTTTTTATTATAATTAGTCAACTAGTTAATTAAATAACTGACTAACAATTAGCGTGACCAATCATTTGATCAATCAATCGATTTATCAAAGTTCTTTTGTCACCATCTGCAATCCCATGAATAGTATGCCCACATCTGTTCCAAGTTTATCTGCTTTATTGGCAAAAATTACTCTCGCAAACTATATCATCTGTGTCAACAAATACTTTCATATCAAGAATCTTTTAATGTGTGTGTGTGTGTGTGTGTGTATGTGTGTGTGTGTGTGTGTGTGTGTATGTATGTATGTATGTATGTATGTATGTATGTATGTATGTATGTATGTATGTCATCATCATCATCATCATCGTTTAACGTCCACTTCCCATGCTGGCTTGGGTTGGACAGTTTGACTGAGGGCTGGCAAATCAGAAGGCTGCACCACGCTCCAATCTGATCTGGCAAAGTTTCTATAGCTGGATGCCCTTCATAACACCAACCACTCCAAGAGTATAGTGGGTGCTTTTTATATGCCACCGGCACGAGGGCCAGTCAGGAGGTACTAGCATCGACCATGCTCAAATGGTGCTTTTTACATGCCATCAGCACAGGAGCCAGTCAGGTGACACTGGCAGCGATCACACTTGAATGGTGCCTTTTATGGTCTCAACTTCAATAGAAAAATATAGTCAAGAGCAATTCCACTGCTTGAATCATACTTTACTTCACAGGCAAAGTAAGCTGATCTAAAAATAATTATTATTATAATAATAAATTTTATCTCTAAGTTATCCAATTTTATCTGTTGAGATCAAAGAAAGAGATTTTCATAAGCATCTTCAAATAGTAGACATTTCCACTTGTTTGATAACTCATTGTTTAGAGTTCAAATCCTGCTGAGGACTTCGACTTTTATCCCTGATTTTTCAATAAATAAGTACTAAGAATATATTAAGATCAAATTTTGTCTCACTATAAAAGATGTCTACTCAATAGAAATCAAATTTTTTTTTTAATAGTTGCAAATAGGGATTAATCCATTCGTTAAAATATTTCTGTTGAAATATACTACCCATTTTTTTTTTTCAAGTAATTTTGAAAATAATGAAGAATTTATTAAGCTGGTATTTTAAACAAATTATTGTTGGAAGGTTTTAGTTTAAATCACTTTAAAACAGGAAGCTTGTATTATGGAACCAGGAGTGATTCTTAGGCAGGTTGTTATCAAAAGGGTTAATGTGTGTTAATCTCGGAAAAAATGTCATAGAAAGAAACAACCTATAAAACTATTGAACAACATACAACTAAACTTATGAAATATCTGGTAATGTAAAACGTCCATACAAATAGTTTGTTAAAAAATAACATTGGGAGTGTCAAGGTACAAAGCTGAAGTTGTTTAGCCCAAGCCAAATCTGAATGAACAGGTCCATAATTATAAATTTCATGCCAAAATCATCCTATCTCTTCTTTTTCAGACAAAAAAAAACCCAAATATATACAGTCCTGTGTTGGGAAGATGTACTTTGCTTAAATATTAAAACAATTATTTTTGGTTGTTGTTGCTGTTGTTTTCTCACAACTTAGTCAAAGAGGAAGAGTGGTGCCAGTTCAGTCACTCCTAGACTAGTTCCATTAATACAGCTGATGTTTAATATGAATGTGTAGAAGTCAGTTTCATCATCATCACCATCATCGTTTAACATCCATTTTCCATGCTAGCATGGGTTGGACGGTTCGACCGGGGTCTGGGAAGCCAGGAGGCTGCACCAGGCTCCAGTCTAATTTGGCAGTGTTTCTACAGCTGGATGCTCTTCTTAACGCCAACCACTCTGTTAGTGTAGTGGGTGCTTTTTACATGCCACCGGCACAGGAGCCAGAGGAGGCTGGCAGCGGCCACGATCGGTTGGTGCTTTTTACGTGCCACTGGCATGGAAGCCAGTAAAGGTGGCGCTGGCATCGGCCACGTTCGGATGGTGCTTTTTATGTGCCACCAGCACAGGTATCACAACTACAATTTACATTTGATTTTTATTTTGATGTTGATGTACTTGATTCAATAGGAAGAAAATGAAAAAAAAAATGAGCAGGCAGGGATGATTCCTGATGGTTAAAATCCTGGAAAGGAAATGTTGACATAAAATGTTTAATGAAAGGTCTGAGAGGTATGACACAACAGGGATGACAAGAGGATGGCGAAGTGAGCCTGGGTAGAGTGGTGAAGCAGCTAACACATATAGAGCAGTAGAGGCCAACGTAATAGCAGCAAAATGAACAAGAACAACTTTCTGTGCATATTCTATGTATGGTTCATACAGTATTGGTTGCTTTTTCTGATGAGTTGTAGTGCACCTGAGTACTGTATACAATAAGTTCATTATTATTACATACCTATTTCTTTACTACCCACAAGGGGCTAAACAGAGAGGGGACAAACAAGGACAGACAAACGGATTAAGTCGATTACATCGACCTCCGTGCGTAACTGGTACTTATTTAATCGACCCTGAAATGATGAAAGGCAAAGTCAACCTCGGCGGAATTTTAACTTAGAACGTAGTGGCATACCAGTGGCTGGAGTATGTTGGTGAGTGAATTTTTGCCAATCAGTAGACCATTCCTTTGACTGAGCTCATCATCATTCAAAAACTACCCAAACTAGAGGTGTGGCTGTGTGGTTAAGCAGCTTGTTTCTTGACCATGTGGTCTGGGTTCAGCACCCATAGTGTGGCACCACAGGCAAAGTCTTCTACTAAAGCCCTAGACTGACCAAAGCCTTGTAAGTGGATTTGGTAGGGGGAAAGTGAAAGAAGCCCATCATATATATGTGTGAGTGTCTAAGCATGTAAATGTGAACATGTGTATATTGACTTACGGTATTGGTTTGTTTACATTCACAAAAGTTAGCGATTTGGCAAAAGAAACCAACAGAATAGGTACCAGGCTTTAAAAAAAATAAGAACAACTCAAAGATGCCTTGTAAAAGGCATTGGTGTTGATACTGGTGTGTCAGGTAAAAAGTAATGGTGATGGTACCCTGTAAAAGCATGGGGACAGTGTCACATAAAAAGCCCCAGTACACTGTAAAGAGGTTGGTGTTAGGAAGGGCATCAAACTGTAGAAAATATGCCAAAACAAACTTGGTGTGACCCCTGGCCTTGCTAGTTCTTGTCAAGCCATTCAACCCATGAGAGCATGGGAAATGGAAATGGAAATGGACGATGATGATGATGATGGGGTTGATTTGTTCAACTAAACTCTTCAAGGTGATGTCCTGGCATGGCCACTGTCCAATAACTAAGACAAGTTAAAGGTGAAAGAGCTGGAACCATTTCATTTTAAAGCCATTCTCTTGACTGAGTTTTTCAGCTTGCCATTGAAATCATCATCATCATCTTCATCATTTAACGTTTGTTATCCATGCTGGCATTGGTTGGACAGTGTGACCAGGTTGGCATGCTGGAAAGCTGCACAAGACTTCAGCCTGATTCGGTATGGTTTTTTTATGGCTAGATGCCCTTC
This sequence comes from Octopus sinensis, assembly GCF_006345805.1. Lineage (NCBI taxonomy): Eukaryota > Metazoa > Mollusca > Cephalopoda > Octopoda > Octopodidae > Octopus > Octopus sinensis. Next base: position 155,096,325 of record NC_042997.1, read on the forward strand.
CTAAGGCCAACCACTCTGAGAGTGTAATGGGTGCTTTTATGTGTCACTGGCATAAGTGCCATTTGCATTATACCGGGCTGCTTTTACATGCCACTGGTACAGGTGCCAATTTGCATGACACCGGTATCTGTCATGTCTGTGATTTTGCTCAACTTGATGAAACAAATGAAACAAAATATTGAACCTTAAAAATAAAGAATTATCTCACCATTCTAACACAAGAGAATATATGCAAAAGAGTAGAATAGCAAAAAAAAAAACATCTACCAATTTTATCATGAAAAACAATCCATGTGACAGAATAAATTAAAAACTAAGACAATTTCACAATGCTGTCAGGGTTGATAAAATAAGTACCAGTTATGCACTGGGGTTGATTTAAATTCCGTCAAGGTCGACTTTGCCTTTCATCCTTTAGGGGTCGATAAATTAAGTACCAGTTACGCACTGGGGTCAATGTAATTGATTTAATCCCTTTGTCTGTTCCCTCTATGTTTAGTCCCTTGTTGGTAGTAAAGAAATAGATAGTAAGATCATAGTTTTACTTATAAAATATAATGTCTCACAACCATGGAGTATAACCATTTGCACACAAACATCATAAAGTCTACCTTTCATTCTGAGAGATACATGCACAACATATTGGTTATTGTAATACAGACATCATCCTATGTGAACTACAATGAAAAATATACGAGAAAGATATAGTATATAATTTTTTTGTGCAGAGGTTCCATGAGACATGTAATTTATTTTAAGGGTTATGCAAGGATAAAAAGGCTGAGAAACACTGGTCAACATAGTCAGTCACAAGACATTGGTCAGTCTGGGACTATAATAGAACACACCCAAGGTACCATGCAGTGAGACCATATAAACCTGAAACCATATGATTGCAAAGTGAGCTTCATAACCACACGGCCATGCCTGTACCTATCCCAGTATTTTCTTTATGTGATTGCTTTCAGATATGAAAAAATACCTGAACTTCCCATAACTCATAATTACACAGTTAGTGTTGAGACAGTTGTAATTATATTTAGATAATCATCCGGATGGGTGGGGTTAAACAAGCAAAGTTTTTGTCTATGAAGATACTTCTAGAGCTGAGTTAGAAACAGCGAGAAAGAAATAACACAATAAATGAAGTAAAAACAAGTCATCAAAAAGGAAGTGGGAGCATGAAATGTGATGACACAAGTTCAAGATCAGAAATGGTGAGCACCATTATCTAAAGAGCTGTCAATGGGAGAATGATAGCAAAACTTCTAGTGTTAAATTTTCAAATATGAGGTCTGATAAATAAGTATCCGGACTGTTGCCATAGTAACGAAGCTAAAGCATGTAGAGTGAAGCCACTTGGCACATATTGACCTTGAACTCTGCTGTGCGTGTGCACTAAGTTTTAATGTTCCAGCTCACTTCTGCTTTTTACCGCTGTGCTTGGAAGGAAGGTGTGTAGCATGTGATCGTTGCATTGACCATAACAGAGAAAGCTGTCACGGCGATACCTGCTCAGAGGCCTGCGCAAAGTTGCAGAAAGTGTGTGTGCTGCACACAAGTGTGTGAGTGGGTCAAGTGTTTCCATGATGACCAAAAAAATGTCAATATTGACGAATGTTCTAGGAGACTTGCAACCAGCAGAACTAAGGAAAATTTCACAGATGTGCATACTGCTGTGATGAGAAATCATCAAATCACCATCCTTGAGTTGCTAGAGGGTGTGCAGATTAGTTATGGTTCAATTCAGTCTGTTATTACTGAAGATTTGGGTATGAAATGCATGTCTGCTAAGTTTGTACCAAAACTGCTTTGAGCTGACCAAAAAGACACTCAGGTTTCAGTTGCACACGATCTCCTTGATTGTGTCAAGAACAATGAAAACCATTTGAAAACTTTGTGTAAGCCTCTGAGTAGGTATTACCAAGCTTTTTGATGCAGAGTCTCTGCTCAACTTTCTCTGTCATGGTCAATGCGATGATCACACACTACACACCTTCCTTCCAAGCACTGCTGTAAACAGGGAAACTGAGCTAGAACATTAAAACTTCGGGCACATGCACAGCAAAGTTGAAGGTCAGTTTGTGCCAAGCTGCTTCACTCTGCATGCTTTAGCTTCGTTACTATGGCAACAGTCTGGATACTTATTAATCAGACTACATTTAGCTCCACTCACCTGTCAAGAAAGGCACAATGGATATTAGATAGTAATAATAATCTATTATTATTAAGACAGTGAGTTGGCAGAATCATTAGCATGCTGGATGAAATGCTTAGCAGTATTTTACCCATCGCCACATTCTGACATCAAATTCTGCTGCAGTCGACTTCGCCTTTCATCCTTTCAGGGTCAATAAAATAAGTACCAGTTGAACACTGGGGTCGATGTAATCAACACAACCCCTCCCCAAAATGGCTGCCCTTGTGGAAAAATTTGAAACCATTATTATTATTATCAAGGCAGTGAGCAGGCAGAATCATTAGCATGATGGGCAAAATGCTTAGTGGCATTTCATCCGTCCATATGTTCTGAGTTCAAGTTCTGCCAAGGTTGACTTTGCCCTTTCATCTTTTCGAGGTGCATAAAATGAGTACCAGTTGAGTACTGGGGTCGATGCAATCGATTTATCCCCTCACTCAAATTTCATGCCTTGTGTCTATAGTAGAAAGGATTATTATTATTAGTATTATTTTATTTGTCTGGTAGCTGTAGTGAAAGAGGTAGTGTGGTGGACTTATTTGAAAGGGCTAAAGTCAGACACTTTCCTCTTTGGTCAAGCCCTCATCAACCCTTCAAGTAAGGGTGGAGAAGGAAGTGTTGCTTTCTAGCAAGTTTATTGAAAAATTGGTGAATGTTGGAAGAATGGTCAGTGTGGAAGGACCAATTCTGAGTATACACCTGTAAAACTAAAAGAAGAGCTCTGGCCCTGTTGGTCAGGCACCCGTGGCTTTTGTGGGTTTTTCCTCAAGTAGCGTTAAAGTGCCTCCTCCTACTGGGAGTTTTGTGTGATTTTTCTTTGTTATTTTATTTACACATTCTAAACCCTTTGCATTGTCCTGTTTTGTCATTTCATGTTGCTTTTATGTTAGCCCTTGTGGCCAATAAAAGAATAAATTATTATTAATGATAATAATGTGGTGGTCCCATAGGGGAACGATGCTACTATTGTTTATAGCCCCAGGAAGACATCTCCTCAAGCTGGCTAACAACACACTGTCTGATTAGTATTTGCAAAGGGAAATCATCGTTCCCATCTTTAGCCTTACGTGATACCCGGGTTTCTGGGTAGTAACTCATCATCAGTGTGTGATAATCACTAGCTAGCGATGAGAACTCATTCCAAACGCAAAATACTATATGCTTTTTTCAATGACAAACAGTCACTGATCTCGAATTATTGTTATCATTATTATTATTATCATTATTATCATTGTTATTATTAAGGCAGCGAGCTGGCAGAATCGTTAGCATGTTGGGCTATATGCTTAGCGGTATTTTGTCTGTCGCTAATGTTTTGAGTTCAAATTCTGCCGAAGTCGACTTTGCCTTTCATCCTTTCGGGGTCAATAAATTAAGTACCAGTTGCATACTGGAGTTGATCTAATCGACTAGCCCCCTCCCCAAAAATTTCAGGCCTTGTGCCTAGTAGAAAAGATTATTATTATTATTACTACTAAGGTGATGAACAGGCAGTCATTAGCATGCCAGGCAAAATGCTTAACAGCATTTTGTCTGTCTCTACATTCTGCGTTCAAATTCCGCCATGGATGACTTTACCTTTCATCCTTTCGGGGTTGATGAAATAAGTACTAATTGAATACAGGGGGTCGATGTAATCAACTTGTCCCCTTCCCCAAAAATTTCAGGCCTTGTGCCTAGTAGAAAAGATTATTATTATTATTATTACTACTAAGGTGATGAACAGGCAGTCATTAGCATGCCAGGCAAAATGCTTAACAGCATTTTGTCTGTCTCTACATTCTGCGTTCAAATTCCGCCATGGATGACTTTACCTTTCATCCTTTCGGGGTTGATGAAATAAGTACTAATTGAATACAGGGGGTCGATGTAATCAACTTGTCCCCTTCCCCAAAAATTTCAGGCCTTATGCCTTTATTAGAAAGAATTATTATTATTATTAATATAATTATTACTATTAAGGCAGTAAGCTAGCAGAATAGTTAGCATGCTGGGCAAAATGCTTAGTGGTAGTTCATTCACCAAGGTCAACTTTACCTTTCATCCTTTCAGGGTTGACAAAATAAGTATCAGTTGAGCACTGGGGTCGAGGCAAGCAACTTAACAACTTCTAGATATGAGAATAAAAAACTGCATTCCTCTGTCAAACCATATCGAGTCAGTATGGTAGAGTAGACTCATCAAACTGGTATGATCTCAAGCTCAAATCTTACGGCCTACACATCAGACCGTGGTTGGTGATGCCATTGTCTTGCAGTGGATTGATTATAGGTAATCAAACACAATCCAATAATTAAGGCTGGGATGTATAATGACATGCTGGATTAACTATTAAGCAAAATAAACACATGCTTAGGGCATCAAGAGAAGGAGGGGGACACAACAGAAATGGTAAATGGTTTACAGCACAAAAGAAATCACTTTAAACTTGCTAAAATAATATTCGGGATGCCTTTATCTCTACTGATAAGTATAGATGCAGATGTGTTACCTAAGATTAATTTTGATGATCTGATCAAAGACACAGCAATTCAAAAAAGTAGAAGGAAACTTTCCAAATATAAATAAAGTGGAAGTATACAAAAAGAAACATTATTTTCCCTCTTACTGTTTTGTTTCACTTTGAAAAATAGAAATTTATTTTATGCTTTGTTATTGTTTATATTTTAAATTACATAATCTTTTATAGAGGCACCAAAATCTTTTAAGTGCTTAGGGCCTCAATGGGTCTTAATCCAGCCCTGGTATAATGTATCAGTTTTGGGCATCTTGTCTGTTATGTTATTATCAAAGTGCCCTTTCTTTGTTACCCTCTCATCCGTCACTCACCTTCACCTTCTCTTCTATTCACTGCACCATTCTGCTAGTGTAATAAAATATATCATTAGATCAGTCCACATGCAATTTTCTCTTTATCCTTCTCATCATGGTGCCTATGTAACTGAAGAATAACATTAGATCTGTCTGTTTTCAATACCTCCTACCATCACCCTTGTCATTCTCATTATACATATATACATATATATATTAACGAATTTTTCCACCGTCTAGGCTCAAAAAAAGCCTTTATTGTTGGTTTCCCAGTCCTGTTTTTATTCTTTATTTGTACTGTTTTTTTTCTTCATTTGTATTGCTTTTACGTCCTGTTCTTTTCACTTTTTTTACCCCTCTGCAAAATAATTTTATTTAATTCATTTTGCAGGAAGGACTGCTTCGGCCGGATCGTGTTCTGCCCTTACCTTCAAAACACACATTGAGTCGAAACAGGGGCAGCTGATGAAGGGGAATATTCCTTGTATTGTTTGTCTTGTACTCTGTTTTTTCGTTGTTAAAAAAAGTCTGTTTCCTCGTTTGATTTTATGTTTTCATTTCTCGTTGTGTTCTACATTTATTTGTGGTGTCCTGTACTCATATATGCATGTATATATATACATATAGATGTAGGTGTGCACATATATGTATGTATGTATGCATATGTTTTATTTATTAAATTGTTATTATATATATATATCCTATATGATCTCTCTGACCATCCTTCACCACTAATACTAACCATCACTCACTCTCATTTCCTTTTCTCTTTATCATTTCTTTGTCACACCTCTTACTCTGTCTTTCCCTTTCATGCAACTCATACTGTTTCTCTACTCAATCATATTACCAGCAAATAGCATGTATCTACAACCATTGTCTCTTCATGACTATATCAGCTTTCAAACTCTTCCCTCTATCACACTTCCCCCCACCTACTCATATAATAATGGCGGTGGTGTTAGTGACAATGATTTTCTGGTCTTTCACCCCCTCACTTTGGTTCTCTTTGTCATCACTCATTCCTCTATTCACTTTTTCACACATCTGTTACAAATGGAGACATTTTCCCAAAGTTCCAAGCAGTGGGACTCAACCCAGAATTATGTGGTTGGGAAGCAAGTTTCTTACCACACAGCCATGCCTGCACCTACATTCACTTTTCAATTATATCTTAATATTACAGTCATGAGGTTTCAAAAAAATTTGAGGCACACTTCTGCAGCCTGGTCACTGACACAATTCCATCACGTCTGTTGAAAATCAGTTTCTGACAAGTTTTTATAACCCTGAGTGGAGGGGAGTCTCCTTGCCTTTCTGTTCTTTTTCATTTTATCCTTTCTCAACTCTTTTTTTTTTTTCTTTTCATACTTCAGCTTAAAGTATGTTACTTTAAAATTATACTCTTTGACTTATCTTGTTTTACAGTGAACTTTAGACTTGTGAATCTTCTATATTGTTTCTGTCTGAACTTTCGACATACCATTAGTCACTTTCCAATTCAAGTCTCAATTCACTCTCTCTATCTGCATTTATACATATTTATTTATTTATTTATTCACTTCATTGAAATTATTTCTCTTTTTTTCCATAGTTACTACTTAAGGTGAAATGATACAAAGAATAAAAACTACCTAAATTAAAAAGAAAAGACATATATATATATATATATATTTTACGGAGATGTACTTGCATAGCAAGTGACCTGATCTGAGATTGTGTGCTGGAACGAAAACAATTGCAGCGTGGAAGGTGTTTATAAGCCATTTAAGAAACACACAAAAAACATTAGATTCACTTCAACATTTAAATTTAATTTGTTAAAATATTTTCGTTGCTTTGAGACCACGTCCTGTTCACTGACAAAATTCCGTGCTGCACGGAGTTTTGTCAGTGAACAGGTCGCGGTCTCAAAGTGAATCTAAAGTGAATCTAACAGTTTTTGTGTGTTTCTTAAATGGCTTATAAACACCTTCCACACTGCAATTGTTTATATATATATATATATATTCACATGCATAAAATTGATTTAAGGAAGGAGGGAATATATGCACTTCTTGCATATGGTGAATTGGTGTTACTTCATTTGAGATTGCAAACGAGGCTAGTTTAGTAACTTCATGGAATGAAGAAGTCATCATGTTCTTAAACTTTTTCATTGTACGCTCAAATTGGGAGGTCTTAACGCAAAATTTGATTAACAGCTCAACCAGGAGATGTACCTTGCACACTGAAGCTTGACTGAATCAGTGACACCTAAGAATAGACTGGATAACTGCCAAAAGACAACATGCAGGACAATATGTGTTAGCATCCCATCCATACGTGACAACTTGCTGGGGCTGCCTGCTGGAGCTTAGCAGTATGTATTTAAAAGGAAATTTGACGAGACAGTCAGTCGCCCGCTGACACTTGTTGACGCTACATCGAAGAAGCCAGGGAACAGAAGAAAGAAGACATGCACCCAACACCAGAGCTGAAGAAACCTCTGGAAGAGGGGGGCGCCACATCAAAACAGTAGAGGAGTAGGGGCCAAAACCGGACGTGGTTTCTCCTGATGATGTCTTGAGCTAACTGGATTCTATAAAGGAGCTGTTGTGGAAGCAGACCACGAAACACGGTTGAAATTCCTTCCCTGTGAAAAAGAAACCCAGTGAACTACCACAACAACTTCAGATATATATCCCTAGGAAATCCCAAAAAGTGAGGAGGATGAAATCTCCAGAGGATAGATCATACTTAACAACCCCTGCTAATGATTACATTACAGTATGTTGCAATCAATTGTGCAAGAATTATCAAGGTTTTAAATCCATCAAGTCAAAGTGAAACGCATGGAGCGAGAGAACAAGATGTAGTGCACTGGCCTTTAGCCTCCTGAAACACAGGAAGAGCCCAATTTCTTCATACATCACCATCTCCTAATCTCAGCAGCAGTGAATTAAGTGGGCTCTCAGCTTCCTTCCAACAAGAATAAACAGCTGCAGTTTGATACAGATGTCAATGATATCTTTGAAGTCTCAACTAAAGGAGATGCAAACAGTCAACTCCATAAATGATTGTTGTCACTGTCAGCTATGGTTCAGAAAGATTTACTCAGGCATTATAGACTAACACTGGTAGAAGTTTCAAACCCTCAAAACGCAGTTTAGGATTTCCACTGAAGTAGAGAGAAAAAAAGCCTTAGGTGACCTGAGGAGCATCTTAAGGAAAAAATCTTATGACCCTTCTCAGAGCAAAGTGACACAGGGGAAGGGAAAAAGAGAGACTTAGGAACAGAACTGCCTGTGCTGCCAATCTCTTTGGTTTTACAAACTGATCACTAGGAATTAGACACACTAACAGTCTAATGTGCTCAATTGAGAAAGTTCATGTGTTACTCAATGACACTCTGAGTAGCTCCAGTGTAAGAAAAAGAGTTGAACCCATTAAAATCTCATCTAAGTTTGAGAGGGGGTCACCAAAGCAGCATGCTCTGCATCTGCTACAGGCCCCAGTAGTGTGTCCTATTTAACATACAAGCAATGCTCATGGTAGATTTAGCAAATGTAGATATGGCAAATGGGGAGAATTGCTGATCAGTAGGGATGTAGCAACCATTTGGTTTCCCAAAAAGGAAAACTCCTAGAATATCAATTTCAATATATCCTGTCCACTTTGATCTAAAGAAGTGCCTTAGAACATCTCAGTAGCTACCAAAGCCTTTAGAGAAAACCATTGTCATAACCAGATGCTCAAGGTGGTTATTGAGAGCTTAGCCATTATCCTAGAATCCGACAAACCAGACACTTGTACATTGTTGTCATCTGAGTAATATACAATTCAGTCAATTTCAATACTAACTGTCGAAGGGAAGGTGTTTTGCAGCATTGTTCTCCATAGACTGACATCAAGCCTTCAGAACAGAAGGGTGGGTTTCTTGGTATTTCAGGTTACTTGGAGTAATGTAATTACACAGTTTATCAGAGAAGCCTATGAGAACAGCGGTAACCCAGTCATACTATGTATTTCTTTACTACCCACAAGGGGCTAAACACAGAGGGGACAAACAAGGACAGACAAACAGATTAAGTCGATTATATCGACCCCAGTGCGTAACTGGTACTTAATTTATCGACCCCGAAAGGATGAAAGGCAAAGTCGACCTCGGCAGGATTTGAACTCAGAACGTAAGGACAGACGAAATACGGCTACGCAGTCATACTATGGATGGACTAAATGTTTATGGGTTCAAACAACACAGACTGGTTGAGCTTACATTGCACCAACACTCTGTTCCCAATAAAGTCAAGGACTTGATCCCAGGTTACTACAATAATTGCAGGCCAAGAATCACTTCTGGCTCAGAAATGACTGATACTGGTTTGAAAAAAGAATAACAGGTACCCATCTTCATTATTCTTTATACCCTTATCATGAAGATGGTAGCCAAATGAGTCAAAAGAAAAGGTAGAAGTGTGTTAACCTTACCATCACAACAACATCAATGGAAAGAACCTACAAGGATATGAGAAACTCATCGCCTGGACAAGGTTGACTTGCTAAATCAAGGTCCATGGTGCTGAAGAAGACAAAGGTGGTCATCAAAATCCATTTCTCAATATCTGCAATTGAACTCTCCTCCATTACAGAGTGATCAGTCATTAGTCAGGAGAAGTACTTCTCTGCAATTTCAAATATTTAAGAAAGTCCTTGAGACTTAACTCCCTAAAGTTGGCAAGTCAGGATTGACTGCCAGATTCAAGTCTTGAATGTATCAACATTCTATCTTGTCTCCAAGTCTTATGGCATATACTGGTTTACATGGTTCCATTAGCAATAGCCGAGTCCCTCACAAGAAAGATTACTGGATTAAGGTGGTAAGCTGGATTAAGGCGGTGAGCTGGATTAAGGCGGTGAGCTGGATTAAGCTAGGCAAAATGCTTAGCGGTATTTCATCTGCCATTACGTTCTGAGTTCAAATTCTGCTGAGGTTGACTTTGCCTTTCATTCTTTAGGGGTCGATAAATTAAGTACCAGTTACGCACTGGGGTCGATGTAATCGACTTAATCCCTTTGTCTGTCCTTGCTTGTTCCCTCTATGTTTAGCCCCTTGTGGGCAATAAAGAAATAAGGAAGATTACTGGCTTTCAGTACACATAGCTGGGGTTTCCCCACAGCCTCAGCACCAGTGATGTCTTGTAGCTCCTACTCAAAGGCCTCACTAGAGAGTTTAAGATAACACAAACAATATATGGTACAAGGACTCCAAGGACCAGAAAGTGTCATTTAGCTAGAATCAAGGTGAAAACTAGGAGGAAATGGAAGGCAGAGAAAATAGTACAAGTGGCAGGTTACTACAATAATTGCAGGCCAAGAATCACTTCTGGCTCAGAAATGACTGATACTGGTTTGAAAAAAGAATAACAGGTACCCATCTTCATTATTCTTTATACCCTTATCATGAAGATGGTAGCCAAATGAGTCAAAAGAAAAGGTAGAAGTGTGTTAACCTTACCATCACAACAACATCAATGGAAAGAACCTACAAGGATATGAGAAACTCATCGCCTGGACAAGGTTGACTTGCTAAATCAAGGTCCATGGTGCTGAAGAAGACAAAGGTGGTCATCAAAATCCATTTCTCAATATCTGCAATTGAACTCTCCTCCATTACAGAGTAGGCAAAGGAAGCTGGCAGAAAGGAATTAGGGTACTTCCCATATCCTCTGATTAACAAGGCCCACAGAAGGAAGAGCAGGTGACCAGAATAGTGAGATTCAGACAACAGGGTGTATGGACAAGGTGGGAGATCATGTGGTAACACAAGGATACATAGTCAAATATGCAAGCAGATTTCTATCATATCCAGTTCTGGATCCAGAATGTCTATGATGCCCTGCTATATCCTGCTCATCCTTGCATCCGGAGTAAGTGCAAGACACCATCCTGTCCACTTTGATCTAAAGAAGTTCCTTAGAACATCTCAGTATCTGCACAAAGCCTTTAGAGAAAACCATTGTCATAACCAGATGCTGAAGGTGGTTATTGAGAGCTTAGCCATTATCCTAGAATCCGACCAACCAGACACCTGTACATTGTTGTCATCTGAGTAATATACACTCAGAATGATGCATAATTACTGATATCAATTTCTTAAATATACACTGACTATAACACTAGAATGGTAATATACCCTGGTCCTATATACTCTAATTGCAACCTGTTTGTAGGTTGATAGCATCAGAAGTTTTTCAGCTTTGCATGTTCTTTTCTTCAATCCACCTGTATCAGCTGCTGTATTATCATCAGGGCTTTTAACTGTGTATGATACTTCTGTAGTGTCAGCATAGCTAGAAAGACCAACTGTATGAATGAGAACACATCTTAAAGAAATACTACAAACAGTAGTGGTCTCAGTACAGTTCCCTGGAGGACAATGCTAAGAACTGATGCCTCCTCAGAAAGAGCAGCATTAGCTGCAACTGTCTGATTCCTACTTATTAATAAGCCATGCAGAAACTGCCCTAGTTTTCCAACTATGCTGAGGTCAAACAGTTTGTGACATGTTATTCCATAATCAACTTTAGCGAAAGCTTTAGCAAAATCATTATCATCATCGTCTAATGTCCATTTTCAATGCTGGCATGGGTTAGATGGTTTGACTGAGGTCTGGAGAGCCAGCGGCTACACCAGGCTCTAATTTGATCTGGCAATATTTCTACAGCTGCATGCCCTTCCTAATGCCAGCCACTCTGAGAGTGTAGTAGGTGCTTTTTAGACATGTAAAGATTGGAAGCAAAAAGATACGCAAGAAAGGACTACAACAATGGTAACAGAGAAAATAAAAATAGTTAGAAGAGAAGCTAGACAACAAGTCTATCTAGCAAGGGGGAAAGCATAAAGAAAAACATTTGCCAATATTCAATGGTGTGATGACCAAAGGCATGATGTGTTTTGGATTGGAAGACAGTGCATGGGAAAAAAAGCAGAAAAAGCCATTATAGTTGACAACAGTATAATAGATAAAGCAATTATGGATATGGAGAGAGAGAAGGCCCCTGCTTCATCAGGAATTACTGCTGAGATGCTTAAAATATCAGGTGGAGTGGGATATGGATTGGCCACCCATATAGTTAATCAGCTAGATCAAAAAGAAATATCTAACGACTGGTGTAGCAAGACTATAGTCAACTGTTACAAGGGTAAATGAGATGTCTTAGAGAGACGCAATTGTATAGGTAGCAAATTGCTGGACCAGGTTATGAAAGTTATAGAAAGAGTTATAACTCAACTAATTATGAAGAGAGCAAGCCTAGATGAGATATAGTTTGGTTTTGTGCTCAGGTGAAGCACTACTTATGCTATCATTCTAGGAAGGCAACTGAGGTGAAGTAGCCAAAATTAAACTACTGTACTTGGCATTCATTGACATGTAGAAAGCTTTGACAGGATCCCTTGCTCTGTCATCTGGTGGTCATTGTAGAAGTTAAGGTAGACAAATGGCTGGTAAAAGCCATCCAAGCCATATAGAAGGTGAGAGTAAGCAGTGAATACAGTAACAAATTTAGTGGAAATTCCTCTATGCAGATGATCTTGTTTATATAGCTGACTCTATAGTAGAATTAGAAAAAAAATTACAGGTATTGACACAAAACCTGTAATCAAAGGACCTTAAAGCAAACTTAGTATAAACCAAAGCTCTAGTAAGCAGAAAAACAAACCATTAATCTCTTCCGGAAAATAGCCCTGTAGAAAAGCTATTGGTAAAAATTCCATACAGTGTACCCAGTGCAAATTGTGGACATTTTACAGTGGAATCACAGGAAAGTTAATAAAGAAAGTAGGCTGCACATTGTACATATGTAAGAGCAATATACAATAAGAACACACCAAAAATAGATTTCCTTGAACTTCCAGGAGGGTTCTTACAGGTAGTAGATTGTTTCAGTAACCTAAATGACCTAATTAGCAGTAGAGGAGGATGCTACAAAAGCACAGTTGCTAGGGATAGTTCAGAGGGTTACTAACCTCTGTTGCTAACAAAAGGTCTCTCTTAGATTGAAAGGCAGATTGTATGATGCTTGTGTACAAAGAACAATGCTACATGGTAGTGAAACATGGGCCATAAATGCAGAGGGCATGCAAAGGCAAGACAGCAATGAAGCTATCATGTTCTGATAATTGTGTAGCATCAGTGTACGTGTAAAACAAAATCCAAATGTGTTGAGAGTAAAATTGGATATAAGCGGCATCAGATGTATTGTGCAAGAAAGAAAACAGCACTGATAGAGGCATGTGATGCATATGGATGTGAACAGTTGCACAAGGCATTGCTAATCACAAAATATGGCCAGAACCTGTGGAAGAGAGAGACCAAGGAGGATGTGGGACAAAGAATTACAGGTAAGCTCACCACCACCAATTCATCATAGGAGAGTTCACTGCCATCCATTTACCATAAGGGAACTTTACCAAGAAAATATATCCATAATATCTCAGCATTAAACTATTTAAAATAATAAAAACTTTTAATACTATTTTATTGAAAAACTGAATCAGTGGACATTCTTCGCAGTGAACTGATGACAGTGAACTTACCAGACATAAAGACAAAGTAGTGAAGAATGACCTCCAGATGTTGAACCTCACAGAGATGTAGACCAATGATAGATGATTTGCTATGCTCAAGACAACCTGTCCATCTCAGGGAAAATGAGGCTCTAAATGCACACCATTTATGCCTATGCTCCTGCACTAAATCTCCCTGATGAGCCTCTTCCCCACAACTCATCTTCCTAATACCTACCCCTCCATCACTCTCCTGACTAAGGCACTGTCCACTCACCTGCTGTAATTACATGAGAGCAGAAGTGCATATATTTCAATCCCCACTTTTGTGCTACCACTCACCCTCCCTGGAACCACTTCTTACGTCTCCTGCATTCTCAGTATCATCCCTTACCACCTTAATTTCCACTGAACACTCCTTTCACCTCCTCTTCTCATCTCTTAAAAGCAGCCCTGCTATCTCTGTTTGTCACCCACTATTTCCACCCCTATGTACCTCAGACCTTGTCCCTGGAACTGTGCATCTTTCTACACCCCACCCACCACACACTTCACATCATCTGTGCTGTTATCTATTATAACTGTGACCCATTATTATTTCCTCCATCTCCACCACCACCCCAAAAAAACATGTATTTGCAAATTATTACACCACTTGTGTGCACCATTTACTGTATTCATCTCTGTCCATCTGCCACCCTACTTCCACACTCATATGAACTTACCTACACATTCACTTGGTCCAACCTTCTGGACTACTTCTGCCATATATCATCTTCCAATAACTAGGGGATATGCCTACACCTCTTCACTGCTATCTTTTCTCTTTTGCTAACTGGGACCACATATCTCCTGTACAGCAAGACACATGTTCCTGTACCTCTATCATACTTTATCCTTTAATCACCTAGTATAAGGCCACCTCCCTCAATACTCCACCCCACTCAGTTGAGGGGTCATACCTTGAGAGTTGCTTGCAGTCATTAGGGCTTGGTACAGTCCTCTGGCCCATTAGCTCCTGATGTACTGTCCAACCCATGCCAGCATGGAAAACGGACGTTAAATGTCGATGATGATAACATATATATATATATGTCTGCATGTATATAATCTATATATATATATGTGTGTGTGTTGTGTGTGTGTGTGTGTGTCAGGATGCATGCATGTATGTATGTATGTATGTATATATATATATATGCATGTAATATATATATAGATATATAGATATATATATGCATGTAATATATATAGATATATATATGCATGTATTATATATATATATATATATATATATATAGATATATATATGCATGTATTATATGATAGATGATAGATAGATAGATAGATAGATATGTATATATATATATATATATATATATAATATATATATATATATGTAGGTCCCGGGTTGATTCGGGGTTAACCACAGTAAATAAGGTACTCAATACATAGCAGAGTAAAATTAATTTATTATATAGAAGGAGCTTCTACAGGACTAGAACTGTTTCATTCAAGAGAAATCTTCAGGAATAAATATATCATCATCATCATTTAACGTCCGCTTTCCATGCTAGCATGGGTTGGACGGTTCAACTGGGGTCTGAGGAGCCCGAAGGCTGCACCAGGCCAGTCAGATCTGGCAGTGTTTCTACAGCTGGATGCCCTTCCTAACGCCAACCACTCCGAGAGTGTAGTGGGTGATTTTATGTGCCACCGACACAGGTGCCAGACGAGGCTGGCGAACGGCCACGCTCGGATGGTGTTTTTATGTGCCACCGACACAGGTGCTAGGCGAGGCTGGCGAACGGCCACGCTCGGATGGTGTTTTTATGTGCCACCGACACAGGTGCCAGACGAGGCTGACGAACGGCCACGATCGGATGGTGTTTCTTACGTGCCCACAGCACGGAGGCCAGTCGATGCAGTACTGGCTATGGCTACGTTCGGATGGTTTTCTTGTGTGCCACCGGCACTGGTACCACATCATCATCATCATCATCATCATTTAGCGTCCGTTTTCCATGCTAGCATGGGTTGGACGGTTCTACTGGGGTCTGTGAAGCCAGAAGGCTTCATCAGGTCCAGTCAAATCTGGCAGTGTTTCTACGGCTGGATGCCCTTCCTAACGCCAACCACTCCGTGAGTGTAGTGGGTGCTTTTTACGTGCCACCCGCACTGGTGCCAGACAGAGCTGGCAAACGGCCATGAACGGATGGTGCTTTTTATGTGCCACCGGCACGAGGGCCAGGCGAGGCTGGCAACGGACACGAAAGGGGGGCGGTGCTGGCAACGGTCGCGAAACGGAAAGTTCTCTTACATGCCACCGGCACTGGTAACACATCTGCAATTTCCATTGATCGATTTCCATTGATCGATTTCGATTCTGATCCTCACTTGCCTCAATGGGTCTTCACAAGCAGAGTTTCGACATGCCACCGGCACTGGTAGCACATCCGCAATTCCATTGATCGATTTCGATTCTGATCCTCACTTGCCTCAACACGTCTTCACAAGTAGAGTTTTGTGTCCCAAGAAGGGAAGGTATGCATACGTAGGCTGGCTCCATCCCATGTAGAAGGCCACGGGTTGTGGACTCACTTGTCCTGCCGGGTCTTCTCGCGCACAGCACACTTCCAGAGGTCTCGGTCTCTAGTCATTCCTCAGTGAGACCTAAAGTTCGAAGGTCGTGCTTCACCACCTCGTCCCAGGTTTTCCTGGGTCTGCCTCTTCCACAGGTTCCCTCAACCGCTAGGGTGTGGCACTTTTTCACACAACTATCTTCATCCATTCTCGCCACATGACCATACCAGCGCAAACGTCTCTCTTGCACACCACAACTGATGCTTCTTAGGTCCAGCTTTTCTCTCAAGGTACTTACACTCTGCGAGTGTGAGTACCGGCATTACACATCCATCGGAGCATACTGGCTTCATTTCTAGCGAGCTTACGCATATCCTCAGCAGTCACGGCCCATGTTTCACTGCCATGTAGCATGGCTGTTCGTACACACGCATCATACAGTCTGCCTTTCACTCTGTGCGAGAGGCCTTTTGTCACCAGCAGAGGTAAGAGCTCTCTGAACTTTGCCCAGCTATTCTTACTCTAGCAGTTACACTTTCAGCACACCCGCCCCTGCTGCTGACTTGGTCACCTAGGTAACGGAAACTATCAACTATTTCTAGTTTTTCTCCCTGGAAAGTGACGGAAGTTGGTCTCAGAGCATTTTCAGTGTTTATTGTTCCTGAGCATCTGCCACATACAAAACCATCTTCCTAGTTAGCCTTCCTTTGACATGCTGCATCTCTTATGTGTCCATAGCTTACACTTGGTGCATCTTATAGAGTTTTACCTACACCTTTTCTACAGATCGAGCAGGGCCATCTACCTGAAGGTGTTTGTGATTTGTCTACCTTCCTACTGATTACGACTTTGGTTTTAGCTAGATTGACTCTGAGGCCCTTCGATTCTAATCCTTGTTTCCACACCTGAAACTTCTCCTCCAGTCCTGATAGCGACTCAGCAATTAGAGCAAGGTCATCAGCATAGAGGAGCTCCCAAGGGCATCCTGTCTTGAATTCCTCCGTTATTGCCTGGAGGACTATGATAAGTAGGAGGGGGCTGAGTACTGAGCCTTGGTGGACCCCTACCTCTACCCGGAATTCTTCACTGTACTCATTTCCAACCCTCACCATACTAGCGGCGTCCCTATACATGGCCCGCACAGCTCTCACTAACCATTCATCTATCCCTAGTTTTCTCATTGCCCACCAGATAAGGGATCGGGGGACCCTGTCGAAGGCTTTCTCCATGTCAACAAAAGCCAGGTACAGGGGCTTATCTTTGGCTAGGTATTTCTCCTGCAGCTGCCTTACCAGGAATATAGCATCAGTAGTACTTTTCCCTGGCACAAACCCAAACTGCATCTCATCTAAACTAACTCACTCTCTAATTAGTTGGGCTATGACCCTCTCCGTAACCTTCATCACCTGGTCCAACAGCTTGATACCTCATACATATATATCATCATCATCATCATCATCATCATTTAGCGTCCGTTTTCCATGCTAGCATGGGTTGGACGGTTCAACTGGGGTCTGGGGAGCCCGAAGGCTGCACCAGGCCAGTCAGATCTGGCAGTGTTTCTACAGCTGGATGCCCTTCCTAACGCCAACCACTCCGAGAGTGTAGTGGGTGTGATTTTATGTGCCACCGACACAGGTGCCAGACGAGGCTGGCGAACGGCCACGCTCGGATGGTGTTTTTATGTGCCACCGACACAGGTGCCAGACGAGGCTGGCAGACGGCCACGCTCGGATGGTGTTTTTATGTGCCACCGACACAGGTGCCAGATGAGGCTGGCGGACGGCCACGATCGGTGGTGTTTGTTACGTCCCCAAAGCACGGAGGCCAGTCTATGCGGTACTGGCTACGGCCACGTTCGGATGATTTCTTGTGTGCCACGGCACTGGTACACAAAGATACAAATTCCATTTATGTTCATCTATTTTGATTTGTTTGATTGATTTGATTTGATTTGATTTGAAAGATACAAATTCCATTGATGTTCATCTATTTTGATTTGATTTGATTTGATTTTCACTTGCCTCAAAAGGTCTTCACAAGTGTCACAAGAGGAAGGAAGGTATGCACAGGTGAACTGACAACGTCCCAGGTAGGGGCCACGGGTTATGGCCTGACTAGTCTTGCCGGTCTTCGGATGATGTTTTTATGTGTCTCCGACACAGTGCCAGATGGATGGTGTTTGTACGTGCCCACAGCACGGAGGCCAGTCGATGCAGTACTGGCTACGGCCACGTTCGGATGGTTATCCTGTGTGCCACCGGCACTGGTACCACAAAGATACAAATTCCATTGATGTTCATCTTTTTGATTTGATTTGTTTTGATTTGATCACTTGTCTCAACAGGTCTTCACAAGTGTCACAAGAAGGAAGGTATGCACAGGTGGACTGACTACGTCCCAAGTAGAGGCCACGGGTTATGGCCTGACTAGTCTTGCCGGGTCTTCGGATGGTGCTTTTATGTGCCACCGACACAGGTGCCAGATGAGGCTGGCGAACGGCCACGATCGGATGGTGTTGTTATGAGCCCACAGCACAGAGCCAGTCGATGCGGTACTGGCTACGGCCATGTTCGGATGGTTAGCTTGTGTGCCACCGGCCCTGGTACCACAAAGATACAAATTCCATTGATGTTCATCTATTGATTTGTTTTGATTTGATCACTTGCCTCAACAGGTCTTCACAAGTGTCACAAGAAGGAAGGTATGCACAGGCGGACTGACTACGTCCAGGTAGGGGCCACGGGTTATGGCCTGACTAGTCTTGCCGGGTCTTCAGATGGTGTTTTTATGTGCCACCGACACAGGTGCCTGATGAGGCTGGCGAACGGACATGATCGGATGGTGTTTGTTACGTGCCCACAGCACGGAGGCCAGTCGATGCGGTACTGGCTACGGCCACGTTCGGATTGTTTTCTTGTGTGCCACTGGCACTGGTACCATAAAGATACAAATTCCATTGATGTTCATCTATTTTATTTTGATTTTCACTTTCACTTGCCTCAAAAGGTCTTCACAAGTGTCACAAGAAGGAAGGTATGCACAGGTGGACTGACTACGTCCCAGGTTGGGGCCACGGATTATGGCCTGACTAGTCTTGCCGGGTCTTCGGATGGTGTTTTTATGTGCCACCGACACAGGTGCCTAGTCTTGCCGGGTCTTCGGATGGTGTTTTTATGTGCCACCGACACAGGTGCCGGATGAGGCTGGCGAACGGCCACGATCGGATGGTGTTTGTTACGTGCCCACAGCACGGAGGCCAGTCAATGCAGTACTGGCTACGGCCACGTTCGGATGGTTTTCTTGTGTGCCACCGGCACTGGTACCACAAAGATACAAATTCCATTGATATTCATCTATTTCGATTTGTTTTGATTTTTTTTTTTTTTTTTTTTTTTTTTGATTTTCACTTGCCTCAACAGGTCTTCACAAGTGTCACAAGAAGGAAGGTATGCACAGGTGAACTGACTACGTCCCAGGTAGGGGACGCGGGTTATGGCCTGACTAGTCTTGCCGGGTCTTCGGATGGTGTCTTTATGTGCCACCGACACAGGTGCCAGATGAGGCTGGCGAACGGCCACGATCGGATGGTGTTTGCTATGTGCCCACAGCACGGAGGCCAGTCGATGCGGTACTGGCTACGGCCACGTTCGGATGGTTTTCTTGTGTGCCACCGGCACTGGTAACAAAGATACAAATTCCATTGATGATCATCTATTTTATTTTGATTTTCACTTTCACTTGCCTCAACAGGTCTTCACAAGTGTCACAAGAAGGAAGGTATGCACAGGTGGACTGACTACGTCCCAGGTAGGGGCCACGGGTTATGGCCTGACTACTCTTGCCGGGTCTTCTCACGCATATATATATATATATATGCATGTATTATATATATAAATATATATATATATATATATATATATATATATATATATATATACATATATGCATGTTTTATATATATATATACATATATATATATAGTTGGAATTTACAAAAAGAAAAACAAAAGACGAAGACAGGTGTCTAAACAACAAACAGGTGTATTAGTTTAATGTGTGTGTGTGTGTGTGTATATATATATATATAATATATATATATATATATATATGAATCTGCGTGTAATATATGTGTGTGTGTATGTACGTATTATGTATGTATGAATGCATATATAAATACATATATAAATACGAATAAATACATACGCAAATGTATATACGTAAATATGTGTGTACACATACATACGTACAAGTGTGTGTGTGTGTGTGTAGATAATTATTATTCTGATTAGGATATGATAAAAATATATCGGTGAAACCTTATTGCAATAATGTGCCAACCTTGCATCTAAATCATCATATTCGATGTTGATCTGGGGGAACTTTGCTAATGGCTGCCCTCAGTAAAACACTTGGCTTTCTTTTTTAAATAATACTACAGATTTGTAACCTTACTTTACATATTTAAACACGATTTATATCCCATTCTAATATCTTACGATGATATTGCGTATTGCTATAGATGAAACGAACACGATTTCAATGATGGAGGAGTATAAACATTTTACGACGTTTCTATTATTTTTTACTGACAACATAGAATTGTTTATGTCGTTCTCAGAACGATATAAAAATAGTCAATTAGAGATACGTACATACATATTCATACATACACATACAAATATATATATATATACACACATGTGTGTGTATGTGTGTATGCATACATGTTAGGGTTTACAAATGAAAGAAAGCATATATATGTGGCGTGTGTGTGTATACATATATACGTACGTACATACATACACACACAGGCTTTCATTTGTGAATCCTAGCATGAGTTATATACGCATAAATATATGTATGTGTGTGTGTGTGTGTGTGTAATTATACGTATATCTTCAGGTAAAGATTTATAAACGAGAGAAAGCGTGTATGATACGCTTTCTCTAATTTATAAATATTAACGTGAAATTAGACGTATAATATACATACATCAGTATGCATATTTATACATACGTATATAAGTATAGGTACGCATATTTATACATATAGTCATGTAAGGATTTACATATGAGAAAATGCTAGTGTATGTATGTATGCGTGTATAAATAAAGTACGGTATGTAAAAATTGCGTGCGTGTATATAATTGTTTATATCGTTGTATGAATCTGTGAATCGTTTATGGACTGTTGAGCAAACAGGTTGTTTATTTATTCTTCTGTTTTGCCAAAAAAAGAAATAAAAGGCTATTTAATTAATAATTAATTATTGCAAAAACCGCCCTGACGTTTATTATCAGGAACCTTAATACTGATACCAAATAACAATCATAAACATCTAGTACAATCCATGTTTGCGAAATGAGTTGATTATGTTTTAGGCGTGTGTGTACGTGTGTGTGTGTGCCTTTTTTCTGGAATGACTCAGTCTTGAATTTAAAAACAAGTGAAACCATTTTAACTATCAACAAAATAACGATTCTGCAACTATATACTGCAGAACCTCACATATGTAATCTAATGATCTGAAAAACAAGAATTTCTTTATGTCTAAATTAAGGTGATGAAGAGATAAGCGAACTTTAGACAACTCTAATTATCGAACTAAAACGAGATCTAACAAGTTCGTTCGGATGAGGTGAGATGTTTTAAGGATAACAATTCTTAAACGAAACAGAGAGAAATATTAACTTCGTGAATCACAAAAAATAATTAACAATAAAAGACTAAATTTTTGAGTGCATGAAATTCCTTTTTCATCTTTAACTAACCTTTAAAATTCCTTTCGTGTACATAAAGTTTCATCCGCATTTTCTTGCTCGATTGTATCATTCTGTGACAACTTTCTGTTTTCTTATTGATAACTCCATGAGTAGGTGTCAGCAATTTACAGCGCACAAAATAAAACAAATCCTCGCTAGAACAGATTCTCTGTTCTAATGGTTAATGATCTTGATCCTGTCTGGATCAAAGAATTGGTAGCTCGACGATCTACCTGAAATAATTCCTAAAACTATATCACACGAACATGACGCATCGCCTTTTCTTTTCCTTGTTTGTTTTCTTTTTCCTCTCCTTCCTTCGGTTTCATACGGTGTCAAAGGAAAAACGTAACCTTGCTAATTTAAGTCCACTGACTGTACTATTAATAGATTATTTTCAGCAATTACATTAATAGTAACGGCTTTCTTTTTCTCATAAAGATATATGGTGGTGTTTAAAGAACATTATAGCTATATGTTACTGAAATGTTATATTCTTTATAAATTGCTGATCATTGTCAACTGTTCATTGAATAAATATATTTTGATAAAGGATCTCATTTTCATTCATGATCACTAAAGTTAACCGATTCATCATTTGACCGCCATTTGTTAACAACAATTTGTCTACTTCCGGAAGGAAAACAATAATAATTAAAATATGCCTTTTGTTGATAACCCAATCCTTGATTATAACTTACGTCGCAACTAATCTTTATTGCAACGGTGTAACAGAGGTCCTAACTGCATCTGACATTATCCTCTCAGATTTTAAGCATTAGTGTTATAGCAGAAACCGTAAAAAGACTTAAAATATTTATTGCAGGAACAAGTGGCCGGACAATATAAAGGACATTAAAATCAAAGGCCAAGACAAAGTACCACAACTGCTAGAATGCTGCCATGGAATTTTCCAAAAGGATTCAACTTGGTCAGCAGGTGGTTGCTTAATAAAACTGAGATCGATTTCACTATAAAAACTCTAACTGTCCAGGAAGAAAACACAATGTTGGTCTGAGTCACACTTTATAATATGCTCCACTCTCAAAAGTACAAGCAGGAATCTTTAAATTCACAAAGCAATATGCCTACGATGTTTACTTCACTAAGCCAATTTTTGCTTTCAGTCTCATTCATATTATCTCCAACAACTGCTTCACCACAAGGAATACCATGAAATTTTTCAATTCATTAAGGCAAAGCAGTTTTTATGAGTACCTAATTCAATCTACTGAAACTGCTAGCAGTAATTAGAGAAAACTAATTGCAGTTAGCATGAAACACATGAATGATTCTAAAATTAAAATATGATCATATTGTGGACAGAAAGAGCATGGTACAAATGCATGACTATTAATACTCAAACAAAGGTTTGTCTACCATATGACAAGCAATGCAATTACTGCAAATGTGATGAAGAATTTGACAATGTGCCACATAAATGACAGGCTCAAGAATAAAAGAGTTCTCACAGATGGCAATGAAAGTGCTGTATTTGATGCATGACTACACCAAGAAAGCAAACACAACTATACAATTAACATAAAATATTGTTAGATTATCACATAAGCAATAAACTGTAAGATATTTATTAATTTCCCTATTATTCCCAAGGATTGCCACAGTTTTGGAATTCTCCTTAAGTATACAACCAAATGCAGTCAGTGGCTGATACAAGATGCCAAAGTTACATTGGTGTTGTGATGAAATAAAGATAACAGATTGCTTAGTATTAGGGAAATATAATATAGGCAGAGGAGTGGCTATGTGGTAAGTAGCTTGCTTACCAACCACATGGTTCTAGGTTCAGTCCCACTGTGTGGCACCTTGGGCAAGTGTCTTCTACTATAGCCCCAGGCTGACCAAAGCCTTGTGAGTGGATTTGGTAGACGGAAACTGAAAGAAGCCCATCGTATATATGTATGTGTATATATATATATGTTTGTGTGTCTGTGTTTGTCCCCCAACATCGCTTAACAAATGATAAGAGACCAATAGAATAAGTACTAGGCTTACAAAGAATAAGATCTGGGGTCAATTTGCTCGACTAAAGGCAGTGCTCCAGCATGGCCACAGTCAAATGACTGAAACAAATAAATGACTATAATCTCATTCATCGCAAATAATAAAAGTATTAGAATTGTTAGGATATTGATCCATGGAATTGATACAAAGAAACAAGCGTTGCATAATCTTTCATTCTTTGTTTCAATCACTGGACTGCAACCATGCTGGGGCACTGCTTTGAAGGGTTTAGTCAAACAAATCAACCCAAATACTTACTTTTAAATTTGGTACTTATTTTATCAATCTCTTTTGTCAAACTGGTAAGTTATGGGGATGTAAACAAACCAACACTGGTTGTCAAGCAGTGGGGGGGGCAGACAGTCAAACACTCACACATACATATGTGTGTGTATATATATAATATACAAGGCAGGCTTCCACACAGTTTCCATCTGCCCAAGCAATGGTCAGCCCAGGGCTATAATAGAAGACACTTGCCCAAGATGCTATGCAATGGGACTGAACCCAAAACCAGTTGGTTGCTAAGAAAGCTTGATAAAGAATTTTCTAAAAGTATGCAACAACATATGCATCCAATCATGTAATTAGCCCAAATGCCAACATCCCCTGCAAATTCCAGCAGCTTTGCTTTACTCTCTGGCTATGAAATCAATCATCTAAGATGACAATTACAACTTTTGACACTCTTGAATTCAACAACATTCATTACATGTGAATAACAGCTTCTTCCTTTCATGAAAGGCCTGCTAATGAAACACATAATAAACCACATTCTTGAATCAGTGGCTCACCTATTCCAGTTCCTCTCTGTTTGCAGAGTGAAGTTTTAAAGGCTTGAATCACTTTGTGTTCTGGGAACCATCAAAGATGGAAAACCAGTTACATGATATCACTAAATAGTAATATATACCAAGAAGGAATGTAAATAATTTTTACACTGTTCATTTCCAAGCATTAAATGTGCATATTATATGTAATATTCACTATACATCTTCATTTCATCAAGCAAGATCTGTTCCATTTGGTAAAAAGAAAACTGCCTGAAGTGCTTGGAATTATCATCATCATCATTTAACATCCGTTATGCATGCTGGTATGGGTTGGACAGTTTGACCAAGGCAGGCAAGGTAGAAGGTTACACCAGTGTGATTTCACATGGTTTCTACAGCTGGATGCCCTTAGCGCCAACCACTCTGAAAGTGTAATAGGTGCTTTTACATGCCACTGGCATGGGTGCAATTTGCATGACACCGGTATCTGCCATGACTGCAGTTTGCTGAGCATGATGAGTCTTCTTCTCAAGCGCAACATAATGCCAAAGGTCTTGGTCATTGCCCAACACTTGAAAGGAGCTCAGCCACTTTGCCTCCATGAGGCCCAATGCTCGAAAGGTGCATTTTATGTGCCACCTGCACAGGTGCCAGTAACATGACACCAGCATCAGCCACAACTACGACTTCCCTTGGCTTGATGGGTCCCCTCAAGCACAGCACATTGTCAAAGGTTTCAGTCACCAGTCATTGCCTCCATGAGGACTACAGTTCAAAGATCATGCTTCACCACCTCATCCCATGTCTTCCTGGATCTACCACTACTACAGGTTCCCTCCACAATTAGAAACCAGCACTTCTTTACACGGCTGCCCTCATCTATATGCATCACATGACCATACCAGCACAGTTGTCTTTCTTGCACACCACATCTTATGCCTCTTATGCCTAACTTTTCTCTCAAGATGCTTACACTCTGTCAAACATGCACACTGACATTGCACATCCAGCGAAGCATACTGGCTTCATTTCTTTCAAACCTATGCAATTCCTTGGCTGTCATAGCTCATGTTCCACTGTCATGTAGCATAGCTGTTCGCACATAGGCATCATACAATCTGTCTTTCACTCTGAGAGAGAGGCCCTTCATTGCCACTAGAGGTAGGAGCTCTCTGAACTTTGCCCATCCTAATCTTATTTTCACAGCTACACTCTCAGAGCATCTACTTCCACTACTAATTTGGTCACCTAGATAATGGAAGCTATCCACTACCTCTAGCCTACTGCTCTGGTAGTTGATGGAGTCTATTTTCTGTGCATTTTTGGTGTTTACTGTACCCTGTGCAACTTCCACACACAAAAGCGATTTTCCCCGTTAACCTTCTTCTAATATTGCTGCATTTTTTATGTGTCCAAAGCTTACACCAGGTGCATCTTATGGAATTTCTACTTATGCCTTTCCTACAGATTGAGCAGGGCCATCTACCTGACAGACTTTAGTTTTTGCTTGGTTAACTCAAAGACCCTTTGATTCTAGACCTTGCTTCCATACCTAGAACTTCTCTAATTCTGGTTGTGATTCAGCTATAAGAATAAGGTCATCGGCATAAAGGAGCTCCCATGGAGCAGCCTGTCATAAATTCCTCTGTTATTGCCTAGAGGACTATGATAAACAAGAGAGAACTGTGGACCAATTCTTGATAAACCCCTACTGTACCCTGAATTTTTCACTGTACTTGTTGCCAACTCTCACCTTACTGGTAGCATCCCTGTATATGGATTGTA
Organism: Octopus sinensis; assembly: GCF_006345805.1. NCBI lineage: Eukaryota > Metazoa > Mollusca > Cephalopoda > Octopoda > Octopodidae > Octopus > Octopus sinensis. Next base: position 155,122,816 of record NC_042997.1, read on the forward strand.
CAGCTCTCACCAACACTTGCTATACCTAGTTTCTACATTGACCCACTACATTGACCCAAGTCAACAAAAGCCAAGTGCAGAGGTTTATCTTTGGCTATGTATTTCTCCTGCGGCTACCTTACTAGAAATATAGCATCAGTGGTGCTTCTCCTTGGCACAAAACCAAACTGCATCTCATCTAGAGATTGAGCAGGGCCATCTACCTAATTAGTCAGGCTATGACTCTCTCTGTAACTTTTATCACTTTATCCAACAATTTGATACCTCTGTAATTATTTCTATCTAAGGCATCACCTTTACCTTTGAAGCTCTTGACTATGGTACTGCTACACCAGTCATTGGGTATGACTCCTTTGTGAACCACCTGATTTACACTACAAGTGACTAGACTATAACCCTCACTGCCAGATATTTTATGGATCTCAACAGTGATTCCTGGGGGCTTTCTTTGTCTTCATTACCAAGGTACTGTTGATTCAGGTAGCTGGTCACTCAACTGGGTCAATATTTGGCAGACTCTCCTCCCATTCATTCTCCATGTTCAGTAGTCTTTCCAAGCCTCTTTCTTTGCAGAATCATTAAATGCAAATGCACCATCATCCATGTGGGCATATTTCTCTCCTATGACATCACCATTTTCTCTCACACACTATCTTGCAATCTTCAATTTATTGGCACTCACGTTGCTAAACATAGGCAAACTTCTTCTTTTCTGCTTCCCTTCTGGCTACCTGATATAGTTCCCTACTCCCCCTACTCTTCCATGCCTGTTTCTATGTTCAAATGGCTCTGTCTACAGCATCATTCCACTACCATGTTACCCTAGGTCTGGATGGGACTTTGCACCAGCTGCAGATTTGGTCTGTGACCCTCAGCAAGCTGCCTCATAGGAATTCCCTCATTGCCCTCTATATCACAAGTCTGTAGCACCTTCTCCCTCTCATCAAATTTCTCAATTAGGATGTCCCTAAATCTCTGAGCATATGAAGGGTCCTTAAGCTTCCAAATCCTTCTTTTCTAGATTGGTCTGCTTCTTGGCATCCTTCTGGCCTGGAGTCTAAAGTCACTAATGACTAGTCTATGCAGGGGTGGGGGTACATTCTTCACCAGGGAGGGTCTTTGCATTTAAAAGCAACCATGCATCCTGCTGTCTGGTGAGAATGTAATCGATCTGGCTAGCAGTCACCTGACTGGTAGGTTATCAGGTGGTTGGCTGGCTTCCTAAAGTTGATGTTGCAGAGCTTTATGTTATTTGCATCACAGAACTCCAGTAGCTTTGTTCCCTCTTTGTTTTGAGAACCAATTTCATGGTCCCCATATACACCATGAAAGATACCAGGCTGCCATCTGACATGCCTATTGAAATTTCCAGCTACAAAGATAAGATCATTGTCACTCATCTTTGAGGTAACCTGTAGAAGTATATTATAAAAGAGGGCCTTCTCTTCATTTGGTAGGCCTGCTTGTTGGGTATAGGCAGAGATAAATGTCACTATACTATTCTGCAAGACTAGCCTGAGCTTAAGTACTATTGCATACTCTGACTATCTCTATGACCGTATCCACCCATTTCTATGCAAGAAGTATGCCCACACCACCTATTCCATCACTGTTACCTTCCCAGAAGATTTTATACTGTTAGGAACCTGGCTGAAGCTCCTCTCCACCTTACCTCTTGGATGCAACATACATCAACATGTCTCCAGTCAAGCATCTCAACAATCTCACTAGACCTACCTTTCAATGTGCCTACTTTGGCAATACCAACTCTGAAAACTGGAAAAGGGACATGGGAGGGAACATGGGAAGGAGAGATGGTATTCAGCACCTTAAAAGAAGGTTTCAATGATCATTTGATAACAGACATGTCACATCAGTTGTTCTTGCTTTAACCTACCATCATTCAAACATGTTAAAATTGTTGCCCCTATTGTCGGTGAGTGTAATGTAAGCATTGTAAATATAAGTGTTACTGCTGCAAATATAAATAGGACAATGTTTAAATTAAGTAAGTAAGTAAATGAGTTACTATTGGTTAGTCCATTATATAAAGAGAAAGAGGTAGATGGTTTGTTAATTTATTAGGTAACACATCCCCCTTTTGGAGCATGCAGTAGTGTTGTTGATTGGTGGTGGTCTTCTGGTACAGAAGTGAGGCAGTGCCCTGTAGGGGTTTCCAGTATAGGTGGTGGGGGCAGGAGTGGGTGTGCACATCGCAAACAAGCAATGACCAGCTTCACTTCAAGAAATAGCAGTAAGAAGACACTAGCGAGGCACAGAGAGAGAGAGAGAGAGAGAGAGAGAGAGACCTGAAAGACTTTATCGCTTGGGGAAAGCATAACAAAGACAAGGTGAGAATGTTTATGAATTTTAGAGAAGGTTGGAGAGGTCTGAGGAAACTATGGCAGAGGAAACGTGGCAAAGTATGGGAACACATGGGTTATGAAATGCAGAGAGGATATTGCAAAAGGATTGACAGAATTACGATTTTAAAATTATTTGAAGAATTAAAGAATTACAAGTTGCGAAAGTTATTTTAGCTCAAACAGCAATATAGAATCCTGAGAAATTCATATTAGATGAAGTCACTGTAAAATTGGCAAGATTTTGAAATTATTGGGTTGTCTGGAAAGTTTGTGTCGATTTATAGTAGCTTACCTTTCGACTTATTTTAGAACATGGTTGAGTCCATAAAATAGGATTTGACTACACTTCCATTTAGAGCACAGTTTAAGCTATTTTTCGTGGAAGAAGGTTTATGTTCCTATAACTTGTGTTAATTCTGTAACCCTTTAAAATGGAAGATAAGAAAGTTCATTTTCGGCACTTGATGCTTTGGGAACCAGACAAAAATTACTGCAGCTCAGCTGGAATGTGTTACCCCACCCGCCATATTCACCAGATATTGCTCCTTCGGATTTCCACTTATCTAGGTCTCTGCAGAATAGTCTTAATGGTAAAAATTTCAATTTCTTGGATGGCGTAAAAAGATACCTCGATGAATTCTTTGCCATGAAACCTCCTCAATTCTGGGAAGTGGGTATTTTCAAGTTAAAGAAAAGATGGAGACGCATTCTGCAACAAAATGGTTCATATTTGGTTAATTAAAAATGTAATAGCAATTATTTATTGACCTTTTTCTTTCCTTTAAAAATCGGCACGAACTTTCCGGACAACCCAATACATTGAGCAATGTCAGACCTTATAAAAACGTAATTTCAAACAATCTTAGGCATTCCATCTCTTTAAAAGAACATAGAAGCATCGCACCTTGGGCAAATGTCATCGACTATAGTCATAGGTTGAACAAAGCTTTGTGAGTGAATTTAGTAAACGGAATGTGGTTGCCATACAAGTAAATATCACCTGTGTGCAGTTCTGTCTAGATTGCCATTTTCGTCATTTTGGTCTTTTCCTGTCCGAAATGTCAAAATTAACTCTTCCCACTTCATCAAGCATCTAAAACTGATAATTTTAATCAGAAACTTATTTTGTCTGGTGTGTGAGTGATTTTCTCCCCACTCTCTGTCTCTATCTCCCTCTAATACCGTCCAACCAGCATGGAAAACAGACGTAAAATGATGATATAGGGTGTCCATAAATTATCTTTACAACTTCCACAATGTATTATATCAAATTATAAAGCGAACTGTACGTACAGGATTTGTATATCACCAATTAACCCTTTAGCATTCAGATTAATCAGTCAAATGTAATGTTTAATTATTCACAATATTTTGAATTAATCATGGCGTATCTCGTAGCTTTGACATTTCAATGATATTGTTTATTCTGAGAATGACATAGTAAGGTAGGTTCAAGAGGCAGGATCTAGCGAGTTTGAACATAAAACAGGAAGATAATTTGGGCTGGATATGGCCCGTTTAAATGCTAAAGCATTAAGGTGGAGAGCTGACAATATTATTAGAGCGTTTAGGAAAATGTGCTTTGCAGTATTACTTCCGGTTCTTTACGCTCCGAGTTCGAATCCCACCAAGATCAACTTCACCTTTCGTCCTTCCGGAGGTCGATAAATGAAGTAACAGTCGAGTACCAAGGGCGATGGTATGAACTAACCCATCCCCTCAAAATGAGCCACCCTGTAGCTAAACTAGAAACCATTATACATCTCCAGTGACTTGAGGCAGTCACGACTAAAGAGTTACTTCCCTTACATTGAAAATTTTATTCGGCATCTTCAGAAATTCCTTTTTTTTAAATAAAATAGTTGAACTAAGACCATACTCGGTCACTGCTGTCAAAGGATATCAGCTGTTTCTATCTACTCTAGAACTTGGTAATTGTTTTATCGGCATTGGAAGCGGAGAAAAGGCAAAACCCAATCAGGAGTACATGGGAGATAACCGATAGAAACGAAATAGGTTACATCAGTTAGACATTTTTTTGCCATCACACACATACACAAACACATATACACACACACTTAAAAGTAATTTAGAAAATTACAGTAACACAATTCTAACTTTATTTCGCAATAATTTGTATAAACTATGCTACATATATTTATATATATACTTTCTACAAGGCCTGAAATTTAGTGAGGAGGTGCTATTTCATTACATAGATACCAGTAATTATTAGGTACTTATTTTACTGACCCCCAAAAAATGAAAGGCAAAGTCACTTTCGACAAGATTTGAACTTGGTGGTATTTCTTCCAGTTCTTTACAATCTAAGCCCAGCACGATAACAATTCTGCTGACTCAAGCAGAAAGTTTTGGAATATCATGGAACTGGGATTATGTATAAGTGTATTCATAAAATCGAAATTGAACTAAATTCGATGACTGGCACCTGTGCCAGTGGAGCGCTAACAGCTCCATCCGAGCGGGATCACTGCCAGAGCAGATGTTTGGCTTCCGTGCTGGTGGCACATAAAAAGCACCATTTGAGCGCGATCATTACCAGTGTCGCCTTACTGGTACTTGTGCCAGTGGCACGTGAACAAAACATTCGAGCAAGGTCGTTGCCAAGTGCTGCTGGACTGACTCCTGTGCAGGTGGCATGTAAAAAACAGCATTTTGAGCATGGCCATTGCCAGTACCGCCAGACTGGCCCTCGTGCCGGTGGCATGTAAAAGCACCCACTACACTCTCAGGGTGGTTGGCGTTAGAAAGGGCATCCAGTTGTAGAAACTCTGCCAGATCAGATTGGAGCCTGGTGCAGCCATCTAGTTCGCCAGTCCTCAGTCAAATCGTCCAACCCATGCTAGCATGGAAAGCAGACATTAAATGATGATGATGATATCAAAATCATTTAGATATTGTCTGGATCAGTGCTCAGCAACCATTATACTGCTGCACACTGGTGTACCACGTGACGATATTAGGTGTGCTGTAGTGTAACCTGAATATAATTTTCTTCCCTATCCTTTTAGTTATATTTTTAGGTCACATGTGCCACTGAATTTTGAAAAGAGTATAAGTGTACCACAGGTGAAAAATGGTTGTGGAGCAATGGTCTAGATTAATGTGATGTGTATTTAACACATAAATTGACCTATATTTTCAGAGTAGGTTTACAGTTTAGACAATGTTTTAGACTTTGACTTTGAAGACTAGTTTTCATTATGTTCATATATGCTCAATTATTTACAGTTTATATTTTTACTTCCTTTTAACTTGTGCTAATATAAATTTTTTTTTAAATGATTTTAGTAAGCCTTATCAATTGGATTTTAAACAAAAATTGAAGAAACGAAAATCTTCTTTGAACTTTCTTATATTTTAGTATTTTGCATTTTGTACTGCAAATTAATTGATGCTTTTAGTACTGATAACAATTTTGATTGAATATAATAATTATATATGTTCTATCTAGGATTTTTTGCATATGTGTGTTTGTGTGTGTGTGCATGTGAGTGTGTGCATGTGTGTGAGTGTGTGTGTATGTATGTGTGTGGGTGGGTGGGTGTATGTGTGTGTGTGTGTGTGTATTTGTGCATGTGTGTGTGCATTTGTGTTTGTATAACAGAGAGCAAGAGAGTGATGAGGGTAAAAACGAGAAGCTGAAATTATCATCATCATCATCATCAATACACACAGTTGTAACTGTTAATTAACAAAGTTTGCTTCTCACACATGTGGCCTTGAGTTTGATTCCACCATGTGGTACCTTGAGCAAGTGTCTTCTAGTATAGTCCAGGGCTTATCAAAGCCTCACAAGTGGAGTTGATAGGTGGAAACTAAAAGAAGCCCAATGTGTATGTGTGTGTGTGTGTGTGTGCACGCTAGTCATGACACCATATGGTGGTGATAAACATAATCACTGTCATACAAGTAATGTTGTTCATTTCCAGTCTTCCATGAAAAACATATCTGGCCATGAGAAAATACTACCTTGCTTGAAAACAAGTGAGGGTTGGTGATAGAAAGGGTTTTCCGACTGCAGAAAATTTGCCACAAAAAATACCATCTGACAAAGGCAAGCATGGAATAATGGGTGTTAACTGATGATGGTATCACATAAAAAGCACCCAGAACACTCTGCGGAGTGGTTGGTGTTAGGAAGGGCATCCAGCCATAGAAACCAAGCCAAAATATGCTATGGAACCTGGTATAAGGTCCTGGCCTTGCCAGTTCCTGTCAAGCTGTTCAACCTATACCAGCATGGAAAAAAACATGTTAAATTATGACAATGATGGTGACAACGACGACGATGACAATGATGATGATGACGACAACAACAACAGCAACAATAATGATGATGATTTTCATCCTGGAATGGATTTGACAGTTTGTCACAGTCCAAATCACCTCCTGTTCACGGAGACTAGGTGGTGCTCATGTGCATCATTTGGCTTGGTTTCAAGGCTTGATGCCCATGAACGAAAGAAGAAAATTAAAATAAAACTTTCTTAAAACCTGAGATAGGCGTAGAAGTGGCTGTGTGGTAAGTAGCTTGCTAACCAACCACATGGTTCCGGGTTCAGTCCCACAGCGTGGCACCTTGGGCAAGTGTCTTCTACTATAGCCTTGGGGCAACCAAAACCTTGAGTGGATTTGGTAGATGGAAACTGAAACAAGCCCATCGTATATATGTATATATATATGTGTGTGTGTATATGTTTGTGTGTCTGTGTTTGTCCCACCATCGCTTGACAACGGATGGTGGTGTGTTTACATCTCCGTAACTTAGCAGTTTGGCAAAAGAGACCAATAGAATAAGTACTAGGCTCCCAAAGAATAAGTCCTGGGGTTGATTTGTGTGACTAAAAGCGGTGCTCCAGCATGGCTGCAGTCGAACGACTGAAACAAGTAAAAGAGTAAAAGAGTAAAGAGTATATCAGCAAAGTTATTTTTATCTTTGGCTGAAATAAAAAATTCATAAAATATATTATCCTAAAGGAATACTCTAACCCAAATTTAAAAATCTAGTAACGTATGATTTCTTACCAATTTTTGTGAATTATGATTTATTCAAATACTTGTAAGCAAATTTTCAAGTCTATTAAATATTTGGCACACTCAAAAATTATATTTACTATACAGGAATAGGCAAAGTGGCAAGATGGCAGAATCAGTAGCATGCAGGGAAAGATGCTTAACAGCATTTTGTCCATCTCTACGTTCTGAGTTCAAATTTCTCCAAAGTTGGCTTTGCCGTTCATCCTTTCAAGACCGATAAAAAAGTATCCATTTAATTGACTTGGTACCCACCCCCAAAACTGCTGCCACTTCAGCCAAAATTTGAAACCAATATACAGGGGCAGAGAGGGCATGTCATTGATGATGTTGTAATGAAAGGACTTTGGGAAGCATAACTGATTGATTGTTTGACTGAGTGATTACTCAAACAATTTAGTAGTTAATTGATTGAATAGTTAACCAATTGATAAATAAAGAACTAGTGTGTGTGTTTGTTATTGGCATAATGACATTCTTGAGATACAACAAAATACACACACATCATCAGACAATTTAAATATATATGTTAATTTATTTAGTATACATTTCTCCACATAAATGTAATTTTGTTTTCTAAATCTTAGAGAAATATCTAGACAATGATATATTTATATGAAACAATAAAAGAATCCTTCCAAATACAAAGTAATTTTTTTTTTCTTTTCTTTTTTCATGTAAAAATACTTTCAGTATAAAATATAATATAGGACGCTAAATGTTGAAGTTAAAAATCTTAAAAGTAGTTCTGAAATTTCTAATCTGTAAAACGTAAGTTCCATTGAAACATTTCTTCATTTCTTTTTTTTTTTATTTATTATTTTTTTTTGCAGGAGTTGCATAGGAGTGTTGAGAGTTTGCTTTGGTTTTGTAATGTTCTTCAGTTTACCTATACTATTTAAATAGTAATTGATGCAACACTTCCGTTTATTTCGTCAGATTTAAAACGCTTGTGAATGTTATTTGAAGTTGATATTTCCTCATTTTTTTTATTCATGGCACTTTCAGCTATTGTTGTTAAATGATCTACTTCAGAAGGTCCAGTCTGTTGAACCATGTTGTAGAAATATCCCTCTTTAGACTTGATAAGGTTATATGGCATGTCAAATTGCACAATGCGTCCTTCTTCCAAGACCTGAAAAGAGAAAATCCAGATTAGAAATCTGAAACAAGCAAACTAGAAAAATTACAAAATCTTCCATAGTCTTACTCTTTTACTTGTTTCAGTCATTTGACTGCGGTCATGCTGGAGCACCGCCTTTAATCGAGCAAATCGACCCCAGGACTTATTCTTTGTAAGCCCAGTACTTATTCTATCAGTCTCTTTTGCCGAACCACTAAGTGACAGGGATGTAAACACACCAGCATCGGTTATCAAGCAATGCTAGAGGGACAAACACACAAACATATATACACACATACATATATATATACATATATACAACAGGCTTCTTTCAGTTTCCGTCTACCAAATCCACTCACAAGGTATTGGTCGGCCCGAGGCTATAGCAGAAGACACTTGCCCAAGATGCCACACAGTGGGACTGAACCCAGAACCATGTGGTTGGTAGGCAAGCTACTTACCACACAGCCACTCCTGCGCCTTATTTAATATTCATAACAAACATCAAAAGGTGAAGACAGAAAAAAGGACGAACAGTGTTAATGAGGACAGAATAGTTAGTTGAGCAGTGAGAAGGAGAAACATGAATAATCATGAGACTAAAGAGATACATACATACATTGTGAAATGAATATCAGATGTAAAAATGCATAGAGGACTGATCAATAGAGTATGTGTGAATAGTTTTCTCTGTAATTTTGTGACCCTTAATTGGCAATCTGTTACTAGTTGTTTGAGGTAAGTTTTAATAGTATTCTATAGAAAGCATTTCTTAATATTCTTTTTTACTTTAGGCACAAGGCCTGAAATTTTGGGGGAGGGGGCCAATTGATTAGACTGGGCTGTACTTGCAACCAGTCACATGCTTGGACAAGAATTTGCCATCTAATATAGGGAAAAGTGAGTAAGACATTCACTGATGCTGAAAATGGCTACCAAGCTGAATAAAAATCTGGTATAAATAACTGAGGCAATATTTAATTAAAATAGTTATTTGTGTATCATACTTAATGTGTACACTCTGTCAGTAGGCTAGTTACTACCTTTTTTTTTTCCTGAGATAACATCTCTTAAAGATTTGCTGTGTTAAAAACACAATAAATATCAGATGAAAATTTGTCTCAGCAGAACCAGTAAGAACACCAGATCTATTTCAGCCTCTTGGGAGGCTTTTTTTAACAGCATGTACTTGCAGCCAGCTACATATTTGGATGAGAATTCATTGCCACTGATATAAATCTGCTCAGTCATGACTAACCTGGGACTACACAATGACAACAATAATTTTGATGTTATATAACCTCCTTGTGGGTCAGACAACTGAAGAATCACAATCTGACCTATATAAAAAGAGTGCAGGTGTGGTTCTCACTCTCTGTAATAATTCTCTATATTTACTTAGCAATTTGCTTGCTACCATATTACAAAGTTACTGTCAAGCTATACTTCACTGATGAAGCCAAAATAAGATCAAATTATATTTTGTGTTACATCTCTTATCTGCTGGAAATGTAAAAAAAAATATTAATAGTCCTCAATTAATATTGTTTGATTTATTCACTGCATATTTCATGCTACTTTAGCCAGCATTAAATAACTCTACTTACAACTGTTTATTATGAGAATAGGAAGTGGTGAGGGGTGTCAGAATTAATTGATTTCTCATGATATTTATAAAATTGTTAAGTCAAAGCTTGATCAATGGCTACATAACAGCTAAAAATAATTATTACCATAACTCGATCAGAATCCATGATGGTGACAAGCCGATGTGCAATTGTCAACACAGTACATTGCCTGAATTTATCTCGAATTGTATTTTGAATCAGCGCATCAGTTCTATTAAAAGAAAGAAAACAAAAATTTAGATATTCCACAGTTATTAGTCAACAATCATAATGACATTTTGAGAGAAGCCCGTCCCGTTACTGTAGAGAAAATCTTTTTAGGTTCAGTACTAACAGAAGTATTTTTCTTAAAAAAGCGCTCTGCTGCAAAAAGGAGTGAGGCATGTATTTTATTCCTTATCTTTCCATTAAGAACTACTAAACTGCCAAAATGTTTATTTATGTGAAAGATAGACAACATCATGGCTACACAAGAAGAGTTAATGCTAAGTTACGCAAGGTCTACACATACACACACATAATATATATACATATAAATATACATACATCCACATATTGTGTGTGTGTGTGTGTGTGTGTTTATAATGAATGTGTTCACAATGTACAAAGTGCCTTTTGTTTCCAATCTTCTATGAAAACATGCTAAGTCATCATCATCATCATTTAGCATTTAGCATCTGCTTTCCATGCTGGCATGGGTTAGATGGTTTGCCTGAAAACTGGTAAGCTGGAGAGCTGCACTAGGTTCCAATCCAATTTGGCATGGTTTCTGTGGCTGGATGCCCTTCCTAACACAAACCACTCCAAGAGGAATAATACCTTGCTTGGAAATCGGTAAGGGATGGTGACAGGAAGAGCATCAAGCTGTTGAAAATCTGTCTCAGCAAATTCTAAGAGGATATCACAATGATAATGATAATGATGATATAAACATATATCATCATCATCATCATCATCATCATTTAACATCCACCTTCTACACTGGCATGGGTGGGATGGTTTGACAGGTGCTGGCCAGGTATAAGCCCGTACCAGACTTCTGTGACTGTTTTGGCAGGATTTTTACAGCTGGATGCCCTTCCTAACACCAATCACCCAACAGAGTGCTTTTTACATGGCACAAGTACAGGCGACGTCAGTTTTGGCAATGTCTTTACTGCTGGATGCCCTTCCAAATCCCAAACACTTTACAGTGTGGATTGGATGCTTTTTAAGTAGCACCTGCATTGACAGAGTCACCAAGTAACCTGGTAGATAAAAATCTTTTGAGAGGGGAGGGAGAATTGGAGGAAGTAATCTTGTGTCAGGTGATGAAAAGTTATAGTGAGACAGAGAGACAGTAACAGGTGTCTTGCTGTAGAAGAGGTACAAAGTTACCCAGCAGAGAGAGAGAGAGAGAGAGATCGGGAATGAAGACAGAAACAGGTGTGCTGCCACAAAGGAGATGCATGCTTACCCAACCTGAGAGAAGTGAAGGAGAAGGAGAAAGAGAGAGAGAGAGGGAGCGTGAGATTCAGCAGGAGATGATGGCAAAGTGCTGGGCATATTCACAAGGGTCAGGTATCAGAATATAAATGGGATGGTTGAATAAAAGCAGAGAGATATAGATAATGGCAAGTGCCAGGGCATATCCTTGAGGTTCGAAGGTTATAAGTGGCAGGGTATTGCCAAAGAAGCCTGATTAGAGAGTGGAAGTAAGTGGTGAAAACCTGGTAGATGAAAACTTAAAGAAGCCTATTGTGCGCACGTGTGTGTGTGTTTGTGTCTGCATACACACATGTTCGCAATTGTGTATGTGTCTTTGTATCCCTGTCTGTCCCTCACCATTTGGTAATCAATGTTGGTGTGTTTATATCCCAGCAATTTAGCGATTCAAGAAAAGAAACTGATAGAATAAGTATCAGGCTTAAAAAAAATAAATAAACACTGGGGTCAATTCATTTGACTAAAGTTCTTCAAGACAGTGCCCCAGCATGGCCACAGTCTAATGATTGAAACAAAGAAAAGATGTAAGTGCAGCATAGCCAAATGGTTAAAGGTTTGCTTTGTAACCACACATTCATGGCTTTGACCCTACTGTGTAGCAACTAAGGTAAATGTCATTTTCCACAGCCACAGATTGACTTATGAGTTGTGAATGAAAATGTGTAAGTAGAAACTGCATTGAAGCCCATCAGGTTTCTGTATAGTTTCACTGTGTTGTGATGATTCTGCTTAAGAATTGTGTTAAGGGTACACATATCTACTCTCTCACTTTTTACTCTTTTTACTTGTTTCAGTCATGTGACTGTGGCCATGTTGGAGCACTGCCTTTAGTCGAGCAACTCGACCCCGGGACTTATTCTTTTGTAAGCCCAATACTTATTCTATCGATCTCTTTTGCCAAACCGCTAAGTTACGGGTACATAAACACACCAGCATCGGTTGTCAAGCGATGTTGGGGGGAAAAACACTGACACACAAACATACACACACACACATATATATAAATACATATATACAACGGGCTTCTTTCAGTTTCCATCTACCAAATCCACTCACAAGGCTTTGGTCGGCCCAAGGCTATAGTAGAAGACACTTGCCCATGGTTCCACGCAGTGGGACTGAACCCGGAACCATGTGGTTTGTAAGCAAGCTACTTACCACACAGCCACTCCTACGCCTATCTGGAGAATATTCATTCACTTGCATGTTAATTCAGGACTGAAATACTGAATCCACATCATCAAACAATCAAAATCCATATTACAAACACACACACATGCACATGTACACACACACACACACACACTCACACATCTGGAGCAAAGTATGGCTGAACTTGGGGCCTGGAGAGAGAACGCAAATCCTTAATTCAAACACTACAAATGATCACAATATGGTTACCCATATAAAAATCTGCAAGACCTTCATACACAAACATACATCTAGAATGGGTTTCTGTCCAGTTACTGTTTATCAAAATCCACTTACAAGATATTAGTCAACTTAAGACTATAAAAGAAGACACTAAGATGCCACAAAATGAGATTAACCCTTAAGCATTCAAACTGGCCATATCCGGCCAAAATATTTAACCTGTTTTATATTGAAACTGACCAGGTCTTGCCTCTCACCTCAGCCCTACCAAGTCATTCTAAAACTAAAAAATCACATCACTGCAATCTCTAAACTACAAGATAATGCATGATTAATTCAAAACAATATAAATAAACAAACATCACATTTGACAGAATAATCTGAGCACTAAAGGGTTAGACTTACCTAGAACAATTGAGTTGCAAAGCAAACTTGCTTAACTAAGCATTTATACAAGTCTAGAATAGTAAATAAGATGTAAAGTAAGATATGAGTATGAAATATGAAACAAAATACTAACCTTAAGTCTACATTAGCAGTTGCTTCATCAATAATTAGTATTTTGTTCTCTCGGAGGACTGCTCTTGCCAGACATACCAACTGCCTTTGGCCAACACTTAAGTTACTTCCTCCTTCACAAATTTCAAAATCTAGACCTTCAGCACTATCATCAACCATAGATTTCAGCTGAACCTATATTTTTGAGAAAATTGTTTGAAATTTATGAAAGAAGAATAAATGATAGAAATAAAACAAACAAACAAGTAAGAATATTTATTAGCATAAAAAGTAGTAAGAGAAACATCAATCATTCCCAACCTTTTTTCTAAAATGTGAGTAGCCATGTAGGTCCTCAACAGAAAGAAACCTTTTCTGCTCTGGCCCCTTCTCTCATATTTTTACCAATTTGTTACTCCTCGTCTTTTAAGCATAAAGTTGCCTTCTCCACATTGCATGACGAAGGGTATCCAGCCATAGAAGCAATGTCAAAGCAGGCACAAGATCAAAAGAAAGTAAACAACCATCAATAAAAATTAAAATCTATTTTAAAACTTACATCTTCAAGAGATTTCCATAAATCATGATCATCATATTCATTAAATGGATCAAGGTTTTGCTTCAAAGTTCCTTTGAATAAAACTGGATCCTATAAAAGAACAAACACAGAAAGAATAGTTAATTTATAAAAATGCTTTATAAAGAAGTTATCTCAATGATGATACTTGCTATTATAAATGATATTTGTAAAGTGTGCAGGATGATAGTAACAGTAGTGTAACAGAATAAATGCCTTATGGCATTATGGGTATGATTTGAGTTCAAATTCTGTTGGGATGACTGCCTTTCACATCTCTGAGAATGATAGAATAATTACCACTTGCTCAAAGTAGTTACAGTAAGAAGTCAATTTATATATAGAAAATCTCACCCACTCTACACCTGCAGAGAACCAAAATGAATGTAATCTGGTTTAACCTACCACATAACTTGGATGTTTCCATGAACATCACCAGGAAGTCCTAGATCTAGTAACACAATACATCCCACCAATGTACAAATACAATAAACTTTTCAAGGACCTCAATGTTAAAGTGCTTCCTGTCAACACCATTTTATTTCTGGTATCTTTTTCTGTTTTATTGAGTATATTTCTCTAGATTGTTTTCTTCCTTTGATTTTCAGACATAATAGTGGTTAATACTTCAAGTTGTAAATTAGAAATTGGTGGTATTATCTATCAATGAAAGGTAGTCATTTGGCAGAATCATTAGCATATTGGACACAATGCTTAGCAGCATTTCATCCATCTATACATTCTGGGTTCAAATTCCATTGAGGTCAACCTTGCCTTTCATTGTTTCGGGGTCAATGAAATAAGTATCAGTTGAACACTGGGGTGAATGTAAATGACCAGCCTCCACCCAATAAAACTTTAGACCTTATGTCTGTGGTAGAAATGATATTAGTCAATGATTTATTTATTGCAGTGTGGAAGATGTTTATAAGCCATTTAAGAAACACACAAAAACCGTTAGATTCACTTCAACATTTAAATTTAATTTGTCAAAATATTTTCGGTGCTTTGAGACTGCGACCTGTTCACTGACAAAACTCTGTTTATTTATTAATAATCTACTAAGTGAAAGAGAATTTGGTCTTGAATTGAGATATTTTAGCATCATCTATAAATACCAGCAATCCAAGAGATATTGGGATTTGTAGATCCCAATCAGGAGTAGAGTTATCATTTCATTAATGAATTAAAAATTATAAAAAACAACCCATTAATTTAGTGATGTATTTTAAATGTAAGATCTCTGCATGCAGGTGGACTTGTGAAGAGAGACTAATTATTGCAATAACAGTAAATAACACTAATTTGTTTGACTTTACAAAACCTTTCAATGCAAAAGATGAAGCCATAGCTCTTTTTTTTTTTTTTAACTAATGGGAGCTGAGCAGCTGAGATGTTGCAGAGACTAACTGGAGGACAAATTCAGTTCTGAGATAGGAAATCAATGACCAGAATATCTTGCAAACATATGAGAAGACCTGTATGTGTAATCAACTTAGTTGTATTCAACCTACTTTGGTAAGTAAAAGTGACATAGCAATAAGCAAAAATCAATAACAATAGACAATAAAAAACACATTCACAATGTACAGCAATGATCATTATGTCATATCCATAAATTTCATCTAAATTTATGCAATAGTTATATTTTTATGACTTTTATACTGGATTAACTGTATTTCATTAAAATTTCTAAGTTTCTAACAGGATTGGTAGATTTATATAGAGAAAGCACAGCTGGACTTAAAAAGATAAATTGTACATATACATAAAAAATTAAAAATTGAAAATAAAAAATTTTAAATATTCACAAAGCATCAAATAGTAAGAGTTAAAATTTGGTTCTCATTACCTGAGGAATAATAGACAGTTTACATCTCAAATCATGTAATCCAATATTACAGATGTGTATATCATCAATAGTTATCTCTCCTTCTGGTTCCACCAATCGGAAAAGAACATTGATAAGAGAGCTTTTTCCAGCACCAGTTCGACCAACAATTCCAATCTGTGGATGAAGATAGCAGTACAATAAAACATTGTGATAATGGTAATTACTGCTGCTGCAGAAGTACATAGATGTTTACATAATTAGATAGATATTCCTTATTAATCAACCCCAAAGTCCAGCTTCTTTACAAATAGAATCAAACCCTGAGAAAAAATGATTGTGTGCCATAATCCTTTCATTACTGTATTTATTTTGAGATGCTCTGTGTTTCTTTCAATTAATTTTAAACATAACAAAGAATTTAGTAAAATAACTTTGTTATCATTAAGCTAGTGTTAGGAGCATAAATTGTGACTTAAGTTTGGTAGAAGATTTTAATTCAAAACTTAAGGAAACAAGACATTTGCCCTTCAGAGCTAGAGGTGGTTTCAGCTGGATTGGTATCGAAAGGGTTCATGACAATATAATGATGCTGATAATGATGGCGATGGATAACAATGATGATGATGATGATAATATTTAAATTAGAGAAATTATAAGAAAGAAATTGAAGTAAAATCTAGGAGAATGTTCAAAGTAAGTTTCTTACCTTTTCTTGAGGTTCAATCTTAAAGTCAAGATGTTTCAAAACTACATTTGTATTTTCTGAATACTTCAATGATAAATTTCGAGCTGAAATAACACCTCTTTGGGGCCAGTCATCAGGTGGTTTCTGAGAAGGCTCTGAGTCTAAGCTAGCTTCTGTTGGTAATTTAGAATATTCAATAACACGTTCAACAGCTACAATCTACAAAAATAAATAAGAAAATAATTTAGGTGAATATTTACACCTTATAAGGATACAGGCATAAAATTACAATTTACAAATCTCAGGGGAAAGGATGTAGTTAGTTAAATCAGCTCCAGTACTTAACTGGTACTGATTTATTGTCTCTGGTAGGATGAAAGGTAAAGCTAACCATGGCAGGATTTTAACTCATAATACAGAAGGTCAGGTCAAGTGTATGAGCATGTAGCATGTAGCAGCATTCATCATTTGTCAGTATATTCCCAGGCCCTTCCAGGCATCCTGTATCCTGTTGAGCAGAGCCCTAGTCAGTCACCATCTCTGCAAGATACCTCCTCATCTGCAATGACCATGTGGTTGGCCAACATAAGCCATCAACCCAACTAGATCCTCAGTGAAGAGAACATGGTAAACAGGGTCTAACTCAGAAAATCAAGCAAATCATACAAGTAACAAGATGCATAATAATATAGAACAACTAAACTAAAATACCACAAGGTATTCCTTGCTATTCTACTGGTTCTGCCAGTCAGTCCCTGCCGCAGAAGAATAATTCTTAATACTTGAGACTGAATATGGTTGCATGCCAATGCAGTTAAAAAGTTTGGTTTACATTCACCGGTTCTGAGTTTTGATTCTATTATGAAGTACCTTGTACAAGTAGTTTCAAACATAGCTATGATTTGACCCAACCCTTGTGTGGAAAACTGGTTTGGTAGAAACTGAGCCAATTTTCCACACTGTATCAGGATGGACTGTCATATACAAACACATAAGTCTATCTGAAGATTATGTTAAGATACAAGCATCTGTGGAACACCCAGCCACATTATTCAATAAATAAATACGTCCAGTAATTTAACAACTGGAACACGGAAATTCCTTCCTTAGATTCCTTTCTGCTGTTCTAAATATCCATCATTAAGTGCAATAGGTCATATAATGAAAATAGCATATACACTCTTTCAAACTCAAAATCTGCTTAAGCCCTTTATAGGATTACTCATTTTTGCCAGCTGAGTGGAATGGAGCAACATGAAATGTAGTGTTTTTTTAAAGGACACAATGCATTGTCCGTCCAGGAATTGAAACCACATTCTTATGATGATGAACCCAACACACTAACCACTATACCATGCTCATTCACTTCAAGACCTTCTGATGCAGACCAAATATTTTCTTTCTCAGGGCTTAGTCAAAGGAGCAAGGGCAATGCCCATGACCATTTGCAAGGCTTCCAAGATATGTGAGGAAAAGGGAGGAGTTAGCCTCAGATCCAGTTCAAATACAGTGGACAGCACTAAGAGTGTCTAAGGGCCAAGCAATAATGTTGAAGTGGTTAAGGGACAAGTACCAAGATCATGTAGTGTGAGTCCACCCAAAAGGCTTGGGTTGGTTTTAGGTTATGAAAGAAGACATTTGCCCTTCAACATAATAGACCTCTTCAATAGACCATTCACTTCTGTAGTTTTTAATGTCCCAGCATTAAATATGTGAACACTTCTTTTAACTATTCTTTATTTACACTTTGGCTTTTATATAGCATTTCAAAAAGTATGAATGTTATGCATTTCTTTTAAAGGGCAAATACATAATTTTTTTACTTGAAAACTGATAAATATATACTTACGTTGTTTTCAACCTCAACTGTCTGTCTTATGAACCACTGGAACATACCAGTTAATACAAAAGAATAACTCACAGACAAACCAACAGTTCCAGCATCTAATCCTGGAAAATAGTTTTTAACAATACAGGTTAGTATTCCAATGAAATATTATATTAAAAAAGAAAATTCATAAAAACTTGAATTAACAGAATATACTCTGTATATTCTATTATTATTCATATTAATTTTCTTATAGACGCAGGAGTGGCTGTGTGGTAAGTAGCTTGCTTACCAGCCACATGGTTCCGGGTTCAGTCCCACTGCGTGGCATCTTGGGCAAGTGTCTTCTACTATAGCCTCGGGTCAACCAAAGCCTTGTGAGTGGATTTGGTAGAATGAAACTGAAAGAAGCCCATTGTATGTGTGTGTGTGTATGTGTGTCTGTGTTAGTCCCCCCACCATCGCTTGTGTGTGTATGTGTGTGTTTGTGTGTCTGTGTTTGTCTCTCCACTATCGCCTAACAACCGATGCTTGTGTGTTTACGTCTCCGTAACTAAGCGGTTCAGCAAAAGAGACCGATAGAATAAGTACTTGGATTACAAAATGTAAGTCCTGGAACCGGTCTGTTCGACTAAAAAGCAGTGCTCCAGCATGGCTGCTGAAACAAATAAAAGAATAACCATATTGTATGTTGTTCAGTCACCAAACTATTTCTAATTGAGCAAACCTATAATTAATTATATTCAAGCCAAGAAAATTCAATTATTTGTTTTTCCAGACATTATATTATCCAGTACATCTTTTTTAAGATGGCAGGGTGAGGTTTGAGAGAGAAATATGTCTTCTATTTCTAGCAGGTCAAGCAACACACAGTGATTCCTTTATTGACTGGCTCCTTTGTTTCACCTCTCACCATATTCTATTTCTTTACTACCCACAAGGGGCTAAACACAGAGGGGACGAACAAGGACAGACAAACGGATTAAGTTGATTATATCGACCCCAGTGCGTAACTGGTACTTATTTAATTGACCCCAAAAGGATGAAAGGCAAAGTCGACCTCGGCAGAATTTGAACTCAGAACATAGTGGTAGACGAAATACCGCTAAGCATTTCACCCGGCGTGCTACTGTTTCTGCCAGCTCGCCGCCATTCTCACCACATTCATCATCATCATTATCATCATTTAATATCCCCCTCCAAGCTGGCATGGGTTGGATGGATTAACAAGATCCAATGAATCAAAGAACTGCTTCACATTCCAGAGTCTGTTTTGGCATAGTTTCTATAGCTGTATGTCCTTTCTAACATCAACCACTTTATAATGCACTCAGAATTCTTTACAGAGTGTACGAGGAGCCTTTTACATGGTATTGGCACCAGTAAAGTCACCAAGTAACTTGCAAGACACAAAAAAAAGCCCATCATCTGAATGGGAGTGAACTAAAGAGGGAAATAGCTTTATGTCAGGTGTTGAGAGGGTAAATAAATTATAAAAGAGGAACAGGAAAGGTGTCTTGCTATAGTGGAGATACATAGCTATTGCACACATTTCATTGAATAGTTTGTTTGCTTTTTATATATCATTACTGAGGTATTGTTTAGATATTACTTAGATATTGTAATGTATATTTGCCACCTAAATGTAAGTGCATATGGGGCAATGCTACTGTAGTTTAGAGCCCCAGGAAGACATCTCCTCCAGCTGGCTAATGACACACTCTCTGTACCCAATCAGTATTTACAAAGGGAAATCATCATTCCCATCTCTAGCCTGATGTGATACACATGGACCTGGGTTTCTGGGTAGTAACCCATCACTAGTGTGTGGGATGAGAAGTGATATCTTCAATGCAAATATATATACTTTTTCTCGTGACTTTTCGAGATCAGTGACTTTTTGTCACTGGAAAAAGCATATATATTTGTATTGGAAATATCACTTCATATCCCTAGCTGGTGGTTGTCATGCGAGCTGGCAGAAAGGTTAGCATGCTGGGCGAAATGCTTAGCGGTATTCTGTCTGCTGCTATGTTCTGAGTTCAAATTACACTGAGGTCAACTTTGCCTTTCATCTTTTCGGGGTCGATAAATTAAGTACCAGTTGTGCACTGGGTTCGATGTAATTGACTTAATCCCTTTGTCTGTCCTTGTTTGTCCCCTCTATGTTTAGCCCCTTGTGGGCAATAAAGAAATAAGAAATCCGGGTCCGTGTGTCAGGCTATAGATGGGAACAATGATTTCCCTTTGCATATACTGATAGGGCACAGACAGTGTGTCATTTGCCAGCTGGAGGAGATGTCTTCCTGGGGTTATAAACTACAGTAGCATCGTCCCATATGGGTCTGCCACATTTAGGTAGCAAATATACTTAATGACTCCGTGCTGCTACTGTTTATATCTCGCTCAGAGATTTATTATTGCTTGTTTATTTAGATAATAAAATAATAGAAATGTTGTAGCTAACTTTGCTTCATAGTACATACACATATTTCATGATATATGATAATTATTATTATTGATGATGATGATGGTGGTGGTGAGAATGATGATGACACAATGACAATAATTGGTAGTTTTAGTGATAGTGATGATAGTGATGATGATGATGAGGAGGAGGATGGAGAGGAGGAAGATGGAGAGGAGGAAGAGATCTTCCATAGTATTATTATTATCAAAGATGATAAAAGAAGAGAAAGTTATGGGGAAAAGAAAGCAAATTCTTTAGTTGTTCAATATTTGCTTAATATTTAATACTTACTGTCAGACAAAGGGATACTCGCAAAGACCACAACCAATATAAAGAGAGTACAAAGAAGATCAAGTCGAACTGACAACCATCTTGTAGTAGCAATGAAGAGAAACCAAGCCTCTGTATGAATATCTTGAAAATCATCAAAATCTGTCAGAAATTGCTCTTGTGATTTAAAAGCTCTAATTGTGTTAAGCCCTTCAATAGAAGAGCTTATATGTGAGAAAACTGGGCTGCGAGCTGCAATACAAATAATGTAAAAGATATCATATGCAAAAGTTTAAATAGCAAAACTATTTATATGAGATTATGTTAATTTCTCTTTTTTTAAACATGTTATAGTGAAAGAAGAGAGGCTTGACTTTTGATACAGCTGACAAAGTCAGCAGAGAAGGATACATGCTTAGATCACATAATATGAAGCTGTCTTATTATTCTAGGGAGGCCAACTTTTCATCATAGCAAAACTATTTATATGAGATTATGTTCAACTTTTCATCATTATAACTTGCATTTCTATTTTTAATATATTCTAGGAGATTCAAATGTGAGTATGCAAACTGCTGTTGAGTTTAGTCACAGGAGAACAACTCCTATTAGCTGAATATGTGTTCATAATACATTTGATTCATTAGTGTAAGCCAGTGTTTCAACATCATTGTGTCTCATCAGTCAAAGATATCCCAGACTAATGAATCTAACAAGAGTTTGTGGCTCTAGTTTATAACTTCAGCAAACAAGTTATTTGCAGATGCATGCTGATGTCTGCCAACTGATAATAAATCATCATATGCACAAATGAACAGAGATAATCAAAATAATGACTTACATATCTATTCATAATACATTCTGGTAAATTTAAATGTGTAAAACAGACAATTCTTCATGTATTACAAATAGTTTAGATACCAAAATAGGTGAACAGAAAGCATGTGTCAATGTGTCTGGAAAAACATTGCTTTCACATCATCATCATCATCATCATCATCATTTAACGTCCGCTTTCCATGCTAGCATGGGTTGGACGGTTCAACTGGGGTCTGGGGAGCCCGAAAGCTGCACCAGTCCAGTCAGATCTGGCAGTGTTTTCTACAGCTGGATGCCCTTCCTAACGCCAACCACTCCGAGAGTGTAGTGGGTGATTTTATGTGCCACCGACACAGGTGCCAGACGAGGCTGACAAACGGCCACGCTCGGATGGTGTTTTTATGTGCCACCGACACAGGTGCCAGACGAGGCTGGCAGACGGCCACGCTCGGATGGTGTTTTTATGTGCCACCGACACAGGTGCCAGACGAGGCTGGCAGACGGCCACGCTCGGATGGTGTTTTTATGTGCCACCGACACAGGTGCCAGACGAGGCTGGCAGACGGCCACGCTCGGATGGTTGTTTTTATGTGCCACCGACACAGGTGCCAGATGAGGCTGGCAAACGGCCACGATCGGATGGTGCTTGTTACGTGCCCACAGCACGGAGGCCAGTCGATGCGGTACTGGCTACGGCCACGTTCGGATGGTTTTCTTATGTGCCACGTGCCACCGGCACTGGTACCACAAAGATACAAATTCCATTGATGTTCATCTATTTTGATTGTTTTTGATTGATTTTCACTTGCCTCAACAGGTCTTCACAAGTGTCACAAGAAGGAAGGTATGCACAGGTGGACTGACTACGTCCCAGGTAGGGGCCATGGGTTATGGCCTGACTAGTCTTGCCGGGTCTTCGGATGGTGTTTTTATGTCCCACCGACACAGGTGCTAGATGAGGCTGGCGAACGGCCACGATCGGATGGTGTTTGTCATGTGCCCACCGCACTGACTATGGCACTGATGGATTCTTGTGTGCCACAGGCACTGGTACCACAAGATACAAATTCCATTGATGTTCATCTATTTTGTCTATTTTGATTTGATTTTCACTTGCCTCAACCGGTCTTCACAAGTGTCACAAGAAGGAAGGAAGGTATGCACAGGTGGACTGACTAGTCTTGCCGGGTCTTCGGAAGGTGTTTTTATGTGCCACCGACACAGGTGCCAGATGAGGCTGGCGAACGGCCATGATCGGATGGTGTTTGTTACGTGCCCACAGCACGGAGGCCGGTCGATGCGGAACTGGCTACGACCACGTTCGGATGGTTCTCATGTGTGCCACCGGCACTGGTACCACAAAGATACAGATTCCATTGATGTTCATCTATTTTGATTTGATTTTCACTTGCCTCAACAGGTCTTCACAAGTGTCACAAGAAGGAAGGTATGCACAGGTGGACTGACTACGTCCCAGATAGGGGCCATGGGTTATGGCCTGACTAGTCTTGCCGGGTCTTCGGATGGTGTTTTTATGTGCCACCGACACAGGTGCTAGATGAGGCTGGCGAACGGCCACGATCGGATGGTGTTTGTCATGTGCCCACAGAACGGAGGCCAGTCGATGCGCGGTACTGGCTACGGCCACTTTCGGATGGTTTTCTCTTGTGTGCCACCGGCACTGGTACCACAAAGATACAAATTCCATTGATGTTCATCTATTTTGATTTGTTTTGATTTGATTTTGATTTTGATTTTCACTTGCCTCAACAGGCCTTCACAAGTATCACAAGGAGGAAGGTATGCACAGGTGGACTGACTACGTCCCAGGTAGGGGCCATGGTTTATGGCCTGACTGGTCTTGCCGGGTCTTCGGAAGGTGTTTTTATGTGCCACCGACACAGGTGCTAGATGAGGCTGGCGAACGGCCACGACCGGATGGTGTTTGTTATGTGCCCACAGCACGATGGCCAGTGATGCGGTACTGACTACGGCCATGTTCGGATGGATTCTTGTGTGCCACCGGCACTGGTACCACAAGCGGTACTGACTACTACTTTGTACTACCATGTGCCAACACAGGTGCTAGATGAGGCTGGCGAACGGCCACGACCGGATGGTGTTTGTTATGTGCCCACAGCACGATGGCCAGTGATGCGGTACTGACTACGGCCACGTTCGGATGGATTCTTGTGTGCCACCGGCACTGGTACCACAAGCGGTACTGACTACGGCCACGTTCGGATGGATTCTTGGATGATAATTTATGGTGTAATAAAAAAGGATAAAAGTTTAATGCATCATTCTTGTATCTTGCTGTTCTTTATTTTAATAGCACTTCAGTTATGTTATTACATAACCAACAGGAATAAAATGGCATCCAGTGAAAAAATTTACTTCCAAACAATCTCAACATGTGCAGAAGGTTTTTTATTCTGTTGATGGGTAGTGTAGTTTATCAGTAAACAGACTTTTTGATGTGAAAACATCTGGTCTGTCTCCTTAATTTAGAGTAGTTAAAATTGCAGTGTAAGAGGCTTCATATTCAACAATGAAAAGTTGAGTTCCATCAGTAGCTGCTAAGATAATCTCTGCAATTCAGTTAGCGGCATTAAGTGCCATTTGATTTACAGGATGTGTTTCTGCAACGGCTCTGATTTGTATATTACGCCATTTTGGCATACTATACAAACATGTCTAGAGTTCTGTGAAGTGATTTAAGATTTGGTAAAAGGATAAAGAACCACTTCAGTCATAAATGACCATGGGATTGCACTTAGAAAGTTCCCCTCTGATTCACAATTATGGGCAAGATTGTTTGTGGAAGACCAGCAGTTGCCCATGCATACCAGTCTCCCCTCTCCACACCACTGATGTTGTCCAAAGGAAAGGCAAAGGCTGATACAGCTTGGCACCAGTGATGTCACAACTCATTTCTACAGTTGAGTGAACTGGAACAACTTGAAATAAAGTTAGTTAGTTAGTTAGTTAGTTAATTTGGCTCAAAAGCAAATAGCAAGGCCATGTAGGGGGACATGGAGTTAAGTACAGGGTGGTGTTCATGTAAAGAGTTCAGGCCACTTGAGGTCCAGGGAGGCTTTGAACAAAGCGGTCGTCGGCATCTTCACCATCTCGTCTGGCAGCTTGTTCCACGGATCCGCAACCCGGACGGAGAAAGCTCCTCTCCTTCGATTGAGATGAAATCGTCGCAGGTAGAGCTTTTCGGAATGACCCCGCAGCCGACGCTCTGGAGCAGGAGTGAAGAACAGCTCTTTCGAGAGGTTACACTTTCGCTTATGATGTTGTGGGCGAGAATGAGATCACCACGGCGGCGGCGTTTTTCAAGAGAATAAAGGTCGAGCGTCCTCAGCCTTTCTTCGTAGGACAAATTTTTGAGACCATGAACCATGCGGGTAGCCAGCTTCTGGACTCTTTCGAGATGCTGTATGTCTTGTCTTGCTCAAGAACACTACACACAGCCCAGTCTGGGAACCAAACTTACTACCTCATGATTGTGAACTTGATGCTCTAACCACCGAGCAATGCGCCTTCACAAGATCTGACAAACATAAAAACTCTTGCAAAAGACATAATCTGTTGTTGATAGTGATGATGATGATAATGATGATTGCCTCCAAATCAGCTCTGATAGAGAAGACTTATGATGAAAGGAAGTCAAGCCATGACCATCTCATCCAGCTACAGTGTATCTAAGATTATATTATCCAACATGTACTTTTCTTATTTAAGACGGTAAGTTTAAAAAAATTTGGTTGCTATTTCTAGCTGGTGGAGTAACCATGTAGAAGCTTCCTTTGGCTTCTTTTTGCTGTCAATGAAAACAGATAAAATATCTTCATTGTTAACATAAATTACTGGAGGACATCAAGTCTGATCTTTATAAAACACCTTGTAAAATCAAATATTTGAGCAAGCCATCATAGCATCTGCTACATGATTGCTTGACCAACTAGATGTAGCAGCTAAATCTTCCTCAGATT
The DNA here is from genome assembly GCF_006345805.1 of Octopus sinensis. Taxonomy (NCBI): domain Eukaryota; kingdom Metazoa; phylum Mollusca; class Cephalopoda; order Octopoda; family Octopodidae; genus Octopus; species Octopus sinensis. The sequence goes on from NC_042997.1 coordinate 155,148,832, forward strand.
ATGTTAGACAATGTAGTCTTATAAACTCTTAAACAAACAAAATGATAATGACTAGAATGCTTTTGATCATATTCCCCCCAGATAATGTATGATCAAAGTTTAACCCTACACCATTCAAACTGGCCATAAATGGTCCAATATAGGCCTACCACACCTATCCAACTATATGATTGTAAAAATAAACAATCTCATCAAAATCTCAAAGCTACAAGTTACTGCATGATTTAATTTAGAACAATGTGAATAAATGGTGTGGCTGTGTGGTAAGAAATTTGGTTCTCAACCACATGATTCTGGGTTCAGTATCAAAGCGTAGCACTTTGGGTTAGCGTCTTTTAATATAGCCTCAGGCCAACCAAAGCCTTCTGAGTAGATTTGATAGACAGAAGCTGAAAGAAGCTTGTCATGCATGCATGCATGCATGCATGTATGTATGTATGTATGTATGTATGTATGTATGTACGTATGTACATACGTATGTACATACAAGAACCTGATAGTACATACGTACATACAATCAGGTTCTTTTACTGAATCACTAAGTTACAGGGATGTAAACACACCAACACTGGTTGTCAAGCAGTAGTGGGGACAAACAAAGATACATGCATATAGATATATACGTACATACATAAGTACATATGTATGTATGTATATGTCTATATGCGTATGTCTTTGTTTGTCCCCACCACTGCTTGACAACCGGTGTTGTTATGTTTACATCCCTGTAACTTAGTGGTTCAGTAAAAGCACCTGATAGAATAAGTACTAGACTGTAGAAAAAAATAAGTCCTAGGGTCAATTTGTTCAACTAAAACCTTTCAAGGCGGTGTCCCAGCATGGCCACAGTCAAATGACTGAAACAGATAAAAGATAAAATAAGCATTATGTTTGACAGAGTAATTTGAATGTCAAAGGGCTAAGCAACAATTTGTGTAACTGGATCAATGGAACAACCTATTTTTGGTGATTAATGCAAAGAACAGATTCAGTGGTGGTGGAAGAGAATACATAAATGGGAGAGAATTTGAAGTAAGATTAACCTTACCTACAGTTTCTAGTCTTTTAAGACTTCTTGATGTTTGAATATAGTATTGTCTTAGAAAAACAAAAAGCACTAATATGATAAAGGCTGCTATGAAAACATATGGATTGGTCGATCCGGTCACAAATATAACACTCAATGTCAAGAAAAAACACTGTAAAGAGACAGAGAAAAAAACAAAAACAAAATAGAATTTGATTAACCAATATTCGATATTAGCAGAAAAGAATTTATCAGAAAGATAAATGGCAATTTGGTGATTTGCTTTGCTTGAGAAGACACATCAAGCTGAGTGAAATTGTAGTCATAGGCAATGCTGGCGACACATGAAAAGCACCCATACCAGTAATACACGAGAGGCACTTGTACTGATGACATGTAAATAGCACCTGAGCCAGTGACATGTATTGTGTTGTCCGGAAAGTTCATGCCGATTTATAGTAGCTTACCTTTCGATTTATTTTAGAACATGGTTGAGTCCATAAAATTGGATTTGACTACACCTCCATTTAGAGCACAGTTTATCGTGGAAGAAGGTTTATGTTCCTATAACCTGTGTCATTTCTGTAACCCTTTAAAATGGAAGATAAGAAAGTTCATTTTTGGCACTTGATGCTTTGGGAACCAGACAAAAATTGCTGCAGCTTGGCTGGGATGTGTTACCCCACCCTCCATATTCAACAGATATTGCTCCTTCAGATTTCCACTTATTCAAGTCTCTGCAGAATAGTCTTAATGACAAAAATTTAAATTCCTTGGATGTCGTAAAAAGATACCTTGATGAATTCTTTGCCATGAAACCACATAAATTCTGGGAAGAGGGTATTTTCAAGTTAAAGGAAAGATGGAGATGCATTGTGCAACAAAATGGTTCATATTTGGTTGATTAAAAATATAATAGCAAGTATTTATTGACCTTTTTCTTTTCTTTAAAAATTGGCACAAACTTTCCAGACAACCCAATAAAAGGCTCACATGCCTGTGACATGCAAGTGGCACCCATGCCAGTGACACATAAAAGGCTCCTGTGCTGGTGACATGTAAAAGGCACCCATGCCACTGACACCTAACAGACACACAGTACACTCTGTAGTCTGGTTGACATTAGGAAAGGCATCCAGCTGTAGAAATCAAGCCAAAACAGACCAGAGTCTGATGCAGCCAGCTCTTTGGCTTACCAGCTCCAGTCAAACCGTCTAACCTATGCCAGCATGGAAAACGGATTCTAAATGATGATGACAATGATGCTAACATATTCAATGTGCACCTGTTTTACTCTATTTTTATGCAACATGCAAAACTAAGGAGCAAATACCTGTAGGAAGTCTACAATACTACTTGGTAGAACATCATCAATGAGACCCATGTCTTTGGAAAAGCGATTTAGAACACGACCTAGAAAAAGAAAAAGGAAAATGGCAAGATTATCATTTATAGGTTTAGTTTTTGAGTGTGGTTCTTAACATATGGTTTGACCATTAAAGTGTGTGTTTTGATCACTAAAGGTTAGAGTTTGATTTTTAAAATATATGGTCTGATCACTAAGGTGTATGGTTTGGTTACTGAAGTCTATGGCTTGGTCATTATAATGTCTAATGTGTGTGTATATGTGTGTGAGTGTGTGTGTATGCATGCATACATGTGTGTGTGTATTATAAAATCTATTATATAAAATCTGTTCTGTCTGTCTGTCTGTGTGTCTTCTAGGATCTCAAGCATCCTCCATTCGATTGTGCTCAAATTTGATATGTAGATACTGACGGTATCAGGGCGTGTATAAGTCTCGAAAAAATTTCAAAAATCGATTCCAGGTGAGAATGCAATCGATAAAGCCGTTCTCCCAGTCAACAGCCTTATCATTACTGGTACTTTAAACTCTTTGGTTGCATATTTCTGTGAATAAAATCGTTTTTCTTTGGAATAGAAAAAAGTCTATCTTTATTTCTTCTTTTGCTGGTGTCTCAAATTTAGGTTAAATCAGTGTTTCTCAAAGAGGAGGCCTATGGGATGGTCAGACAAGTTGTTTTGAGAAAATTTGGTTTAAATGTTTGACAACTCAGCACCGTCCATTGGACGGTGGGGTGGGTGGTCGTTTTGCTCGTATGTATATATGTATCTTTTGACAATGTTCATCAACAATAAAACCAGTAAATGGTACAAAAATTATTTGTGATATTTGTTCTGTTCAAATTGCACAGAAAAGCACACATTACTCTTGCCATTCTAAAAGCAGTGAACCAGTGAGGACCTATTGGAAAAATGTAACTACTGTGACAAAATACAATTTAAAATATAAAAATATATATGACAGGCCATATCACTACTATATAAAATAGATACATACATGTATACATATATACACAAATATACAAGTCCCTGCACACACACGCATGTAACAAGGTCTTAGACCAGTGGTTCCCAAACTTTTTGGGGTTGCTCCCCACTTGACACCCAGGCCACATTCCTAGCACCCCCACCCCAACTAACCATCACACAGACCTCTTTCTGAAGCAAATTCAAAGCAACTGTATTTTATGAATAAAAATTAACCTAAAGAACCCATTATTTTGTTATTTTTACATAAATCACTATTTCATTATCACCCCCTTTTTACATGAATCAGTACCCCATTATCGCACCACTTTTTTTCAATGCCCCTTGGAACTTTCCATTGCTCCCTGGGGGGGCAATACCATCCACTTTGGGAACCACTGTCTTAGACAGACAAACACAGCCTCCATATTTCTTTACTGCCCACAAGGGGCTAAACATAGAGGAGACAAACAAGGACAGACAAAGGGATTAAGTCGATTACATCAACCCCAGCGCGAAACTGGTACTTTATTTATCGACCCCGAAAGGATAAAAGGCAAAGTCGACCTCAGCGGAATTTGAACTCAGAACGTAACGGCAGACAAAATATCACTTTGCATTTCGCCCGGCGTGCTAACATGTCTGCCAGCTTGCCGCCTTAACACAGCCTCTATAACAGACTGAAAAAGTTATGAAAGAGCTTTGAGACAAAAAAAAACCCCAAAAAACTAAAAACATGATGTACAGTTTAACAAAGTTAAACAAACAAATTAATTAGTTAGTTGGATATATAACCAATTGACTAATAAAAGAGAAGTGGAACTGAACCAGTGCATGTGTTAATAATATTGGCATAATGTCTCTCCTTAGACACAACAAAATTTGTTTCAGCATATGAATTCACATAAAGACTCTTGTAAACCAGACACAAAAATGAATTTTAAAAAAGAATTAAATAAATGAAATAGAAATATAGAAGTATCTTACCAACAGGGTTTTCATCAAAAAAGGCTATTTTAGCACGCATTAAGCTGTCATACATAGAATTATGTAGGGTTATTGAAGATTGAATGCAGCTCCAATAGAACATGAAAGCTTTCAAGAGACTAAATACAAATATTCCTAAAGTGAGTGCTGAATAAATGTAAAGGTTTTGTTTAAAATCAATTGTTAAAATTGTAACATTTGTATTATTATAACCCTCGTCTAACAGTTCATTGTGCCTTTGTAAAGCAACATAGCGTAGTTGTTCCTTGTTGGACCTGGAAAGAAGAGAACAACAGAAGTTAATATAGAATCATCATTATTGTAAATCTGTAACATGATTAAAGGCTTCATATTTAGTGGGGAGGGAAGAGGGTCAACAAGGGAGTCTCTACAAGATCAATATATCTGCTTGAAATACCAGCCAAACACCTCTGAAACCATATTTTCATTTTAAGGAAAGAATGGCCCATTACATAATGTAGTTTTAGATAGCCTTACACAGACAAAAATGACCACAGCCAGAACCCCTTTTCTCGTGTTATAGTGGACCCAGAGCTAAACAACAATAAGAACAGCATCATCATTATGAATGAACTAACAGAAAAATCTTTGTTTAGTTGCTTGACCAGTAAGAATTAACAGTCACATTACATTCAAACTACCTTCTTACTATGTTTAAAAAAGGGAGAACACATTCAATGAAATATTACCTGAAAATACAATGGTGACAGATTGTAGAAAATCTACTTCAACAAATTCCTTCTGACTCAGCCTTTGGCAGGGACCCCTGATCTCTTATCTGGTGGTCAATGCGGATACTAGGGATAGTTAAGTGGTTGGTGACAGCTGTACAAACATGTACTGGGATGCTGTCAGTAAGGTGAGGGTTGGCAATGAATATAGTAAAGAATTCCAGGTAGAAGTAGGGGTTCACCAAGGATCAGTCCTCAGGCTCCTCTAATTCGTCATAGCTCCCCTGGCAATAACAAAGGAATTCAAGACAGACTGCCCCTGGGAGCACCCCTATGCTGATGACCTTGCTTTAATAGCTGAGTCACTACCAGAACTAGAGAAGTTTCAGGAGTGGAAGCAAGGTCTAGAATCAAAGGGCCTTTGAGTCAATCTAGTAAAACCCAGCCTCAGTGAGTAGGAAGGCAGACAAATCACAAAGCCCTTCAGGTAGATGGCTCTGTTTAATCTGTAGAAAAGGCATAGCAAGAAACTCCATAAGATGTATCCAGTGTAAGCTATGGACACATAAGAGGTGCAGCAATATCAAAGAAAGGTTAATTGAGAAGACAGTTTTTGTGTGTAGTAGATGCACAGAGGTAATAAACACCGAAGAAGTACAGAAAACAGATTCCATCACAAGCCAGGGTGAAAAACTAGAAATAGTTGATAGCTTCTGGTACCTAGGTGACCAAGTCAGTAGCAGGGGTGGATGCTCTGAGAATACAGCTGCTAGAATAGCTTGGGCAAAGTTCAAAGAGCTCCTACCTCTGGTAACAAAGGGTCTCTTGCTCAGGGTGAAAGGTAGACTGTATGATGCATGTGTGTGAACAGCCATGCCACATAGCAGTGAAACATGGGCTGTGACTGCTGAGGACATGTGTAGGCTTTAAAGAAATGAAGCTAGTATGCTCCTCTGGGTGTGTAATGTCAGTGTGCATACATGACAGAGTGTAAGCACCCTGAGAGAAAAGTTGGACATAAGAAGCATCAGATGTGGCATGCAAGAGAGACGACTGCACTGATATGGTCATGTGTTGTGTATGGATGAGGACAGCTGTGTGAAAAAGCGTCATACCTTAACAGTGGAGGGAACCTGTGGAAGAGGTAGACCCAGGAAAACCTGGGATGAAGTGGTGAAGCACGACCTTCAAAGTTTGGACCTCACAGAGGCAATGACAAGTGACTGAGACCTTTGGAGATATGCTGTACTCGAGAAGATCTGGCAAGCCAAATGAGACCATAGCTGTGACTGTTACCAGTGTTGCATAATCAGCCCATTTAAAAGTACCCTTCAGTTGTCCAGCAATATGCTGTGTTTCAGAAGACCTGTTGAGTCAAGTGAAATCATTGTCATGGCTGTTGCCAGTGCCACCTGACTGGCATCATGTGTGTGTTCGATGCCAGTGCCACCTGACTGGCTCCCGTGCTGGTGACACTCTCGGAGTTAGGAAGGGCATCCAGCTGTAGAAACCTTGCCAGAATGGTTTGGAGCTCCTGATGCAGTGAAACCGTCCAACCCATGCCAGCATGGAAAGTGGACGTTAAACGATGATGATAATGATGATGTGCACAACATTAAGGTTACTCCAGCAACAGTGATAATCTTATACCAGTACTAGCAAGACCACATAATCAATTAAGACATTGTAAAATGAGCCAACACAAGACCACTGAAATTACTGAAGAACTAAGATTAAAAAAGTCACATACTCTGTCTACCAGAATAACACCGTTCTAAAACAGCTTTCAAAGGGACAGGATGAAAATTACATGGTGCAGAACATTCACAACTGACATGAGGGAGGTAAATATCACATGGCTCAATACGGAGAAAACCACAGCCAACAGAAACCAGAGATATCAACTTGCTGCTCAACATGCTCAATGAAAAAGACAGACACTAATAGTTCATAGGCTCAGGAACAGTGGGTGAAAGCACACACTCTAAAATTTTTGGTAGGCAATGAATATGCTTTGAACATCCTCCTGAAAAAATGGGTTTGCATCCCGTAAGTAAATTTCATTCCCACATTTATGTGATAGTCTGTGCAATGCTACACTCGGTCCTCACATAACACTGATTTAGGCGTCTATACAGTGCTATCAATTGTTGACTCAGCTCAATATTTCCAGGCAAAATCAAGCTAAACAGGCAGGAAGAAACATAATAAAGAATGATGTAATACATTTTTTTAAAAATCAAGAGTGGCTGTGTGGTAAGTAGCTTGTTTACCAATCACATGGTTCCGGGTTCAGTCCCACTGTGTGGCACCTTGGGTAAGTGTCTTCTACTATAGCCTCGGGCCGACCAAAGCCTTGTGAATGGATTTGGTAGACGGAAACTGAAAGAAGCCCGTCGTATATATGTATATATATATATATGTATGTGTGTGTGTTTGTGTGTCTGTGTTTGTCCCCCTAGCATTGCTTAACAACCGATGCTGGTGTGTTTATGTCCCCGTTACTTAGCGGTTTGGCAAAAGAGACCGATAGAATAAGTACTGGGCTTACAAAAGAATAAATCCCGGGGTCGAGTTGCTCAATTAAAGGCGGTGCTCCAGCATGGCCGCAGTCAAATGACTGAAACAAGTAAAAGAGTAAAGAGAGTATATGAATAGCAATATCTTACCACATGGCTATCCAAAAGTCTGTGGCAACACAGAATAGAATCGAGATGATGAATGCACTAAAAGTAAATAGCCCAAAGATAAAATGTGCTCCAGCTTTTAGATATTCGTAATAAACATTAAATTTGACATGTCCAGTTTCAGATGTTTCTGCCTTGATTTGTACAGGCTCAGGTTCCTAATGAAGGTAAAATATAAAACATTTTATTTATTCATTTTTATAGTTTTTAATGATAATTAAAAATAGATGAAAGTATTTGACATGAAGAAGAAGTATATAAACATTGTCTAGTGGTTAGGGTGTTGCACTGATGATAGTAAGATCAAGGCGGTGAGCTGGCGGAAACATTAGCACGCCGGGCGAAATGTGTAGCCGTATTTCGTCTGCCGTTACGTTCTGAGTTCAAATTCCGCCGAGGTCGACTTTGCCTTTCATCCTTTTGGGGTCGATAAATTAAGTACCAGTTACGCACTGGCATTGATCTAATCGACTTAATCCGTTTGTCTGTCCTTGTTTGTCCCCTCTGTGTTTAGCCCCTTGTGGGTAGTAAAGAAATAGATAGTAAGATCATGGTTTTACTTATAAAATATAATGAACTTATTGTATACAATGCTCCGGTGTACTGTCCAAAACTCCCTGGATAGTTTGAGAAAAGGTTGTATATGGTTTGAGAAAATCTGAGATAGCTATACTAAGTGTGTAGAAAACTCTAATGTAATCTGAGATGACCATTCTTTGTATATAGAAAGTTCAAGTATAGTCTAAGAAAACCTATGCGACACCCATGTTAAGTGTGTAGAAAGCTTATATATAGTCAGAAAGAATCTATTAGTTTTCTGTACAAAATGTGTAGAAGCTTGTATATAGTTTGAGAGTATCTATGAGATTACAAAGCTAATGTAGAAAGCTCATACATAGTCTGAGAGAATCTATAATATGGCCATTCTAAGATGTTTTTGAGTCAGTGTAGATTTGAAGTGAGAGCAGTTCATTTTATTTGAAGGCTTATCAATAATTCATCATACAGAGCACATCATATACAAACTTAATTTGTCACTAATTCTCTTTTTATATACCTCCAAAACACGTGACTTAATGAGTTTACTTCATGATTTACTCGTTAACACTTCAGCAAATTATAGAAAAGCTAGATTTCATCAAAGCTCCTTCAAAAACAAAGCTGAAGTGCATCCAGTGTTGTCTCTTACACTTACCAATAAAAATTTTACTTAATAAGAAATATAATAATATTATTAAGCTTTTACCACATGGGTAAGCATAATTTAGCTCTTATAACATTTTAATCATTAATTATACTTTCACCTATTTAACTGAATAATTTATCATGTGGATTAATATCTAATTTGTTAGTATATTTTTTGTATGAATGGGAAGTGCAAGTTGTTACGTAATCATAGTAATTTGTTTGGATGTTTCATGAGTGGTGATAGTTGTATTTGTTTCACCAAGCACTTCAGTTTTTTCAGTTTTTCTGACTCTCCCTCTCCCTCACATGCAACACCACCAACATCAATATATCCTGATCTTTGGCAATATGTTAAAGTGTATTATTATTCCTAAAAAGGGATCAACTCTCTGATCTTGCCAACTATCATCCTATCATCCAACATCTCAAAGGTCATCGAGACAGCCATTAAAAAAACAACCTTCTCCCATTGCCTTGAATATCTCTACAAACTAGAATCTACTGAAGAATTACTTTCTTATGCACTCATTAGTAGGGCTCATGTACTTAAGAAATTTGGTGAAAACAGTACCGCTGTTTTTAACAGCAGTAGTAACAGCAATAAATCATACACAAAATAAAACATGTCAAGTAAATAACCCAGTTCTTCACATAGCCTAATCATGGATAACACACAACTAAAATCTTCACAATCACTACAAAAAAACTAGATCTCACAATCTCTAATAATCTCTTATCACAACTCCACATATATAAAACATAGCTATAACTATATTACAAAGATCAGAGTCTTTGTAATTTCCCAAATATTTCAGCTTTGAAATCATTCCTAATTCTCTACAAAGTCATGTGTACAAGACAATGCTGCTGCTATCCACAAATATTCTAGCTCTTATTCAAAACCAATTTTGTTAATTGCTAAAAATTCAATCAGCAGTTTCACATACTATTTTACAAATGTGCTGTTTCTGCACTATGCAACTAAAATGGCTCTGTTTCCCTAAATTAGCCAACTGCATACTCTGTCCACTTGGGCCCTCTTGCCTAACTTTCTTCTCATCCTTGCTGTATTTCACATCCTGAAACTCCCTAAACACTTTCTTTTCAGAACTGTAACACACCCTCTGGAATTTACTACTAACTCACATTTTATCTGTAGGTATGCAATCATTTGGACCAAGTCTCTGATCTCAATTTAACCCAATATCTTGCAATAACCTATGAGTTGTGGTTTCTTACTTATTTCTCTCACAAGAGTTTTGAAAGCTCTTCAAAAATGCCATGGATACTGTCCTTCCTTTCAACTAAATTATTAAAAAAATCTTATAATTCTGTTTTAATAATGATAAGAATAACAACAACAATAATAATAATAATAATAATAATAATAATAATATTAATCATCATCATCGTCATCATCTCCATCATCATCATTTAACGTCCATTTTCCATGCTGGCATGGGTTGAACGATTTGACTGAGGTCTGGAAAGTCAGCAGCTGCACCAGGCCCCAATCTAATCTGGCAATGTTTCTACAGCTGGATGCACTTCCTCATGCCAACCACTCCGAGAGTGTAGTGAATGCTTTTTATGTTCCACCAGCATGGGGTCCAGTCAGGTGGCACTGGCATTGACTATACTCAAATGGTGCTTTTTACGTGCCACCGGCACAGGAGCCAGTCAGGAGGACCTGGCATTGAACATGTTCGGATGGTACTTTTTATGTGCCACTGGCATGGGAGCCAATCCTATCACTTTGGTTTAACATGCTATCAATTCTTGGTATTCATAAAACATCAGCTGCATTTGATCCACAAATGTCATGAACACTGCTTCTACTCATTTTAACGTTTTATTTAAGGAGTCAATGGAACATTAAATCAATATCAGAAATTGATAGAACCTTAATCTTTGTTGTTACCATATTTCTGTTGAAATTCAACGCCTTTGTCTCAAATTTGAAAATAATGAAGAATTTAGTAAGATAACTTCATCATTAAGCTGGAGTTTGGACCATAAACTAATATGAAATTTTGATAGAAAGCTTGAATTTAGATCACTTTAAATAAGAACTTTCTATCATAGACCCAGAAGCAGTCTCAGCTATGGTGGTATCAAAAGGATTAAGATAACAATGGGAATAAGTAGAAGATTAAAACAATAACAAGAATTAATAGCAAGTTAAACCAAAATAACAGGAATTGATAGAACATTAATCAGAATTATAAGATATTTTTTCATAATTTAGTCAAGATAGGAAGGGTAGTATCCATGGCATTTTTCAAAACATGTAAGAGAAAAATAGGTAAGAAACTACAACTCAGTTCTATATTTAAAAGATGAGGAATTATGTACATTGTTTAAATTATTTACAATTGACGGATATTGGCTGGAGGGTATATCAGCCGAAACGTTGTGTTAACAACAGACAAGATGAGGACAAATATCCGTCAATTGTCATCATCATCATCATCATCGTTTAACGTCTGCTTTCCATGCTAGCATGGGTTGGACGAATGACTGAGGGCTGGTGAACCAGATGGCTGCACCAGGCTTCAAATGTAAACTACAACTCATATGTTATTGCAAGATATCAGGTAATACTCAGAGAACTCCACTAAAGGCACTCAAGAGCCAGGTGGTAGTATTAAACCAGGTGATAGATTAGGTTTATCATCCAAGAACAGGTACAAGTAATCCAAACGATTTTCACAAAGTTTCTGTCTAACTGGTTTCACTCACAAGGTCTGGGTTGACACAGTGCAATGGTAGAAGGCATTTGCCCAAGAAAATACACACTAGAATCAAATTAGGGATTTCTTAATCACACAATCATAATACTTTCTGCTATAGGTACAAGGCCTGAAATTTTTGGAGAAAGAGCTAATTGATTATACCAACCCCAAAACTCAACTGGAGCTTATTTTATTTGTCCCAAAAGATGAAAGGCGAAGTTGACCTCTGAGTAACTTGAACTCAGAACATTAAAATGGAAGAAATGCTACTAAGAATTTTGCCCATTGTGCCAGCAATTCTGCCAGCTCACCACTTTAAATCACACAGCTATAATAATTAAAATGATTGAAAGGAAGAGATAGAAAACCATTAGAATATTAATAAATTAAACCAGATTAAAATAATAACAAATTAAAATTCTTACAATTTCATTCCCAATTGAGCACAAAGACAACATGGAACCAATCCTGTTTGAGAGGTCTGTCATAGATGTTGAAGTTTCCCTTAAATCAATGTGAGAAAGAGACTTTGATACATTTTCAGATTCTTCTCCTTTATCATTCTTATTCAGCAATGCAGCAAAATTGATTCCTGATTCCAAGAGCTTATCAAAGGAACCTTCTCCAACAAGCTTTCCCTGAAAATGGTATACATGAAAATCTTAAAATTATTTAGTAGTAGTAGTAGTAGTAGTAGTTGCAAGTGTTATATAACATATGGGGATGTTTATACATGCAATAAATGAGATGTGGGGGAAAAAACGAAGTACAATACAAGGAATGGGCTAAAAATGTATTTAAACAATTAGCAAAAGAACTCAGACACACAGAGGATGAGAAGTTTCTACTAAGAAAATACCAGGATATCCAAAATTTTGGCAATCTTCAGCAAACAAGATTCTCTAAAATAGCCCTTGATCATCTTCAGCCTCAGCATAACATTCATTCCCCATCTCCTAAGTCAGTAATGTATTTATTTTGTCCTCTTGTAGGTTCAGAATGAAACCATGTAGGCTCTAGTTCTCCTTTTGAATTGACATAAGGTTTAGGCATTCCAGAGGAATTGTTGTCACTTTCCGAGGAACTTCCACTCATTTGCTTTTGCTTCCTTTTGCCTTTTTTTTTTCTTGTTCTCCCCTATAGTTTCTCTCTATCTTCCAAGATCCATCTTCTCTCCATTATTGAAAGTTGATGGATTGAACCTTTGCACCATAATCTCTGGCAGTTCTGCACATGGAAGAACAGAACCTTTAGCTTTACAGTGACCTACTTTAAAATCTTTCTGACACTGAGGATAAAGCAGTCTTGTTTGTCTGTTTCTGTCCTGGTTATTCCCGTAGCTGCAATTAGTGTTGTAACAATAGATAGCACAGCTATGGTCTTCATTTCTTGAGCTCCACTTTGTTTTGCCTTTCTTCTTCTTTTCAGCAGAAGTTCTCTCAAATGGCCTTATCACACATGTAGCACATGAACCTTCAATTTTGGATTCTCAATATGGCTGACCTTTTCTCTCCTCCCACTAAGGGATAAAACTCCTGGATTGCTTTATGGTCACTGAGATCATCAATACCTGGATGTCAGCAAATCCCACCCAATGATATTTTTCTTTTTTTTTAATTTAGTGCTTTCAAAAAATTCTTTTGGTGGTGAAGGAGTCATGCTCACTGCTATTGCTATAGTGGCTAACATCTCCTCTTGCTACCATATTTGTGGCCATTTTGCTTCATAACTCATCATCATCACCATTGTCATCGTCGTCATCATCATTGTTTAATATCCATGCTTGCAGGGATTGGATGGAATTTGTGGAGGTGGATTTCTCTACAGCCAGATGCCCTTCCTGTTGCCAACCCTCACTTGTTTCCAAGTAAGATAACAGTCCCTGTTATGTTTTCATGAAAGACTGGAAATGAAAGACACTACTTGCATGATGGTGACATTTGTTTCACAATTATCTCATGAAGTCAAGGCAAGGAGACAGTAGTACACACACACATACCCATGCTCACACACACAGACACATGCATGCATGCACACACACAAACACATACACATATGATGGGTTTCTTTCAGTTACCATCAACTAAACCCAATCACAAGGCTCTGGTTGGCCTGCGGCTATAGTAGATGACACTTGCCCAGGGTAGACTGAACCTGAGACCATGTGGTTGGAAAGTAAACTTCTTACCACACAGCCACACTTGCATCTAAATAGTACAAATGGCTATCATGCAGACATTAAAATTAATGTTTAGACAAATTTTCTTTTCCACCCCAGATAATGAATCACCATTGTCAATGAGAAACAGAAACCTTTTTTTGTCTATAGATGATTAGTTATGTTATCTGCCTAAAAGTCTTTTCAGTTAACTCAACCTCAGTACAAACCTGAACACTTTTAGACTTGACATACCAGAACCATCTTCAGAATAGCTATCACCTCATCTTAGCTAAGGTTTTTCCAAGTCAGGTACAACAGCCCTAGTAGTTTTAGATCTTAGAAGTTCCGCAATAGTCCAGTTCTGTATGTTCAACATGGCCCAGTTCTGTATGTTCGACAATGGCCCAGTTCTGTATGTTTGACAATGCCCCAGTTCAGTATGTTCTGCACAGGTTAGGTACAGACTGAACCTTCATGTCCTCTTATTTAAACATTTCATGTTAGATGGCTTACAAGCAGTTAATTACAAACAGAGTGTAAAGTTACATTAAATAAAGGCTCAGCAAATTTTTTATTTATTGTTAAATAAGTATACCTGGTCAAGGATTATAATGTGGTCAGCGTCTGGCAAAAACTGTAATTGATGGGTCACTAAAATACGTGGTTTGTCTTTTAAGTATTGATTGATGCAACTATAATTAGGAAAGAAAGAGAGAGAAAGAGAGCAATTGATTAGATGAACCCCGAGGTAAAATAGATCTTAATTTTTATATTTATTAATTAGTCAAAGAAGGGAGGGATGTGATCATGACTTTTAGAATCCCACTTAGATTGAGGTCAATAATATTTAGCTTGGCTTATTCTGTTAGTTGACCACACTTTCAAAACTAACTAACTTTGTGTTCAAATTCACCTACAGTGTCTGTTTCACTTTACTATTTTATTTCCCTCTTTTTGTTCTAGTTTTTTTGTTTTAAAGAAAAATTATAATTTCAATTCTAAAATGTGAAGCATATTTAGCCTAAATATCTTTCTCTTCTGCACAGCCTTCAGCACAGAAAAAAAAAAAGGTTGAATTTCATTATAGCACCAGCTGGACGAAAGACAACCTTCCTCTCAAAATTAATGGCCATGTGCCTAAATTAGAAACATCAGAATCATTAACATGTCAGACAAAATGTCTAGCAGCATTTCTTCTGGTTCTTTACATTCTGAGTTCAAATCCCACTGAAGTTAACTTTACCTTTCATCCTTTCAGGATTGATAAAATAAAGTACCAGTTAAGAACTGGGGTCAAAGTAAACAATTAATTCCTTCCCCTAAAATTGCAGGCCTTGTGCTAAAATTAGAAAGAAATACAGGTGATTTTGGAATACCTGGAATCTTGCATGAGTAGTAGGCTTGCGACCTGTAGCCTTTGGTACCAAGCTACTTGTTCTCTTCAACAATCAAATACTTTCCTGACAATTTTGGCTATGCCCAAGAAGCAAATTTTTTGCAACAGCTCTACTGAACATGCTATTTCTATTTTCTTAAGAGGGAACATAGTAATTCTAGTTAAAGCTGATCACTTACTGCCTCATAATAAATACAAATACATATTCGCATACCTATGTGCACACATATACACTCATGGGATGTCCATAATATCAGCATAGGTATACACATACACATACACACATACATATTTCTGTATGTGAAAAAGATATACAAAGATCACAAAGTTAAGGAAATATATAAAAATAAATTTGTTCTTTTTATCTATTTATTTTAATCCTTTCCCATGTTTTTTTAAATAACATGTTAATTAAAAAAAAAAAAACATAGCAAAAGGATTAAAATAAATGGGAAGAAGAAAGAACAAATTTATCTGAGAATCAATAGAAAATGTTCTAACAACTATTAGCATTTATTATATTCACAATAAAAAGGGAAAATATTTTAACAATGTAGCCCCTTATTCACTTGGTTTACAAATAAGATAGGATGGTTAGAGCTCTAATCAGTGGAATAGCTAATAGGAGAGCAAGGGGAGCAATCACTCCCTCACCCCAGCACATTTTTCTAAATTGGCACCATTTCAACAATTGAGAAATTAATAAAAAATTGTTTGGTATGTGTCACAGCACCTTTTTTTTTTATATATGTGCTTGCTCCCAATAATGTTAGAACCCTGCTAAGCCTGTGGCTCTAATGCCTTTGTTCTGTGAGATCAAGAGCCAAAAGCAAATAAAAACAGCATGCACTATTTTTAATACCATTGTCTACATTAACCTCAGTAGCAGAGTTACACTGTCCATGACCACCTAGTCTGATTGGAATGTCACCAAAGAAACAAAAATTCATGTGATTATGGCTGGAACACTTTAGATCATAAATCTGCATAAATCCAGGTAGGAATAAGGATAAACAGCAACAACCACCATACAACAATACAGTAAAAACAAAAAAGAAAAGTTAATGTAAACAAAACGTAATTTGGTGGAGAGAAAGAAATAGAGGAATGGGTGAGAGAGAGGGATTGAAAGGGAGCAGAAAAAAAAGACAAACACACACATACTACACAAATAAGAATAAACACATGGAAAACTTACTTATTGAAAATGTGTCTGCCAACATTAGTATCTACAGCGCTTAATGGATCATCCAAAATATAAATATCAGCATCCATATAAAGAGCTCGTGCCAAACTTACACGAGCTCTTTGGCCACCACTTAAAGTAATACCTCTTTCACCAACCAATGTGAAGTCACCATTTGGTAAGATGGACAAATCCTTAAAGAAAATATACATCAGATGTGTCACTACAAAATGATATGAAGCAATGTAATAAGAATTTAGATAAAAAATTTATACACAAAATAATCATACATGAGTATGTGTGTATGTATAATAATATAATGCAGCATGGAATTTTGTCAGTGAACAGGTCGTGGTCTCAAGGCAATGAAAATATTTTGACAAATTAAATTTAAATGTTGAAGTGAATCTAACGGTTTTTGTGTGTTTCTTAAATGACTTATAAACACCTTCCACGCTGCAATTGTTTTCATTCCAGCACACGATCTCAGATCAGGTCACTTGCTATGCAAGTACATCTCCGTAATATATTTTATTTATTTATTTAAAATCTTATGACCTGGTAGCTTGTACCAAGCTTTAAGTTGTTTTAGGCAGCGTGTGTAGTTGCTGATACCTTCTTGACCCTCCAAACTTAACCCAGTGTGACAAATAGGATGTAACTGCTGGAGAGAGAGAAAACAGCATGTGAAATGAAGTACTTCACTCAAAGACACAATGAGGTGTCCAGTTCAAGAAGGAAACCCATGGCCTTGTAATCTTTTATGTACCAGTCTGTGTGTGCATGTGTTTGTGTCTGTGAGTGTGTGTGTATGTGTGTGTGAGAGAGTGTGTGTGTGTGTGCACATGTGTGTGTCTGTGTGTGCATGTGTGTCTCTGTGTGTGCATGTGTGTGTGTGTGTGTGCCTGTGTGCGTACCCCCTGACTGACCAGATACTGGTCACAGATACGATTTTGGTTTTACTTGACTCAACAGGTCTTCTCAAGCATATCATATCGCCCAACACATCAGAGGTACTCTAAAATGGACCGGACAAGCAACACTGGCATCAGCCATGGCTGCAATCTCACTTTAGCTGCCAGGTCTTCTCAATCACAGCATATCTCCAAAGGTCCTGGTCTCCTGCCATTGTCTCTGTGAGGCCCAATTTTTGAAGATCATACTTCACCACCTCATCCCATGTCTTCCTGAGTGTACATCTTCCACAGGTTCCTTCCACAGTTAGGGAGTGGAACTTCCTCACATCCATACGTAACCCATGGCTCTTCAAGCACAGTCGTCTCTCTTGCACACCACATTTGATGCCTCTAATGTCCAACTTTTCTCTCAGGGTGCTAACATTCTGTTATGTATGTACACTGACATTACATATCCAATGGATCATACTAGCTTCATTTCTTTTAAGCCTATGCATGTCCTCAGCAGTCATGGCCTATGTTTCACTGCCGTTTAGCATGGCAGTTCGCACACATGCATCATACAGTCTACCTTTCATCCTGAGCAAGTTGCCAGTAGAGGTAGGAGCTCCCTGAACTTTGCCCAGGCTATTCTTACTCAAGCTCTTATACTCTCAGAGCAACCACCCCCACTACAGATTTTGTCGTCTAGGTTGCAGAATCTATTTACTTCTAGTTTGTCCCCCTAGCATGTGATGGAATCTGTTTTCTGTACATCTGCAGTGTTTATTGCCTTGTGCATCTGCCCCACACAAAATCTATCTTCCTGGTTAACCTTCCTTTGATATTGCTGCACCTTTTATGTGTCCATAGCTTACACCGGGTACATCGTATGGGGTTTCTACAAATTGAGCAGGGCCATCTGCCTGAAGGAGCTTGTAATTTGACAGCCTTCCTACTTATTAAGACTTTGGTTTTTGCAAGGTTAACCTTAAGGCCCGTCGATTCTTGACCTTGCTTCCACACCCTAAACTTCATCTCTAATTCTGGCAGTGACTGGGCTATTAGAGCAAGGTCATCAGCATAGAGGATGTTACATGAATTGTCACAAAATCATAATAATGTATATCTCAAAGACTAGAGGTGAAGAGTGAAAACTGGTTTTGTATCTGAAATCAGCTCTCATACGCACTCCCAGACATACATACATACATACACACACACGTATGCACACACACATGTACACATGCACACATATGCACAGTTCTGGTGGCATGTAAAATGCACCATCCGAATGTGGCCAATGCCAGTACCCCCTGAGTGGCTCCCGTTCTGGTGGCACATAAAAAGCCCCATCCAAACATATCCAATGCCAGTACCCACTGTCTGGTTCCCATGCTGGTGGCATATAAAAAGCACTATCCGAACATGATCAATGCCAGGCCCACCCAACTGGCTCCTGTGCTGGTGGCATGTAAAAAGCACCCACTACACTTTTGGAGTGGTTGGCATTAGAAAGGGCAACCAGCTGTAGAAACATTGCCAGATCAGATTAGAGCCTGATGCAGCCACTGGCTCTCCAGACCTCAGTCAAACTGTCCAACCCATACTAGCATGGAAAACGGACATTAAACGATGATGATGATGATATATATGATCAATTTTTATTTTGTTTTCCAGATTTTTGTGATACATATGATATACATCTCTACAATGGCTTCAAAAAACCAAAGATTCATCAACAGGGCAAATTCATTCTGCTACGTGTATGGGGATTTCACGACAGTTGCACAGTGCCAAACAATTACTTCCCTCCTGAGAACTGCTTACTTTCATTATTTTGACTGTAAAATTGGAGATCAGGACAAATCCTTGGCCCCACACATTTGATGTAAACCCTACTACAATGGACTAACTGCATAGTTTAACGGCAAGAAAGCAGCCTTCAACTTTGCTGACCATATGGTCTGGAGAGAGTCACAAAACTATGCAGGTGATTGTTATTTTTGTCGAAGTACTTTCTCTGTTGCTTTCTCTGTCTCTGGGACAGTCAGGCTGTGTCCAAGCACTACAAGCTGAAGGACTGGGGATCTAGGAGCACTTTCATGCTTGGTGAACACAGTGTCCAAGAAAATCCTCTGGTGGACATGAACAAGGTGCTTCTTCCTCCTCTTCATATCAAGCTTGGTTTAATGAAGAATTTCATGAAGGCCAAGGACAAAAATGGCACTGCCTTCCAACACTCATGCACTCTGTTCCCAGCTCTGAGTTCTGCTAAGCTCAAGGAGCGCCTCTTCATCAGACCTCAGATCCGAGAGGTGCTGAAGGATAAGGACTTTGAGGAGCTTCTTACCTTAAAAGAACTGAGAGCATGGGAAGCATTTAAGTCAACCTGCCACGACTTCCTTGGTAACACACAGGTATTAAATTACCAAGAGTGTATCGAGAAGTTGTTACAGTCTTATGGGAACATGGGATGCCAAATGTCACTCAAAATTCACTTTCTTCATTCCCACCTCGACTTCTTCCCTCTGAAGCTCAGAGCAGTGAGTGCTGAGTATGGAGAAAGGTTCCACCAAGATATTACTAAGATGGAGAACAACTACCAAGGCAAGTGGAACTCCAGGATGATGGGGGTCTTTTGCTGGATGTTCTTGTGTGACATCCCAGAGGCAAAGTACACAAGATCATCCACAAAAACTCAATTCTAACTGTCTGCTGTACTATGATTTGTGTGTATCGTATTATCCAAGTAATTTAGTTCCATCAATGTTCTTTATCTATGCTGCTTTTTGTTTCTGTAATATGCCTTTGTAACAGATGAAATAAACACATTATATTTTGAATTTATATGCAGTATAATTAAAATGGGAAATGTGAAAGCAAAAAAAACTAGATGATAGAGTAAAACTGTTCAGAAAATGGAATTCACCACATCAAAATTAGTTAAAAAATGCCTATTCACATCCTTTTCCCAGAGCAAAAAAAGTTTTTGTAAACCAGTGTAATTAGCTATTTATTTGTAACATATAATATATTTACCTTTTCAAGAGCACAGGCTTTGAGAATTTCTTTATATCTTTTCTCTTCATATTTCTTCCCAAAAACTATGTTCTGTCTGAGTGATGCTGAGAACACCCATGGTTTTTGAGCAACATATCCAACTGTTCCATTTACTGTTAACTTCCCTGATAAAACAGGTAGCTCATGTAATATACACATTAGAAGTGAAGACTGGAAAAAAAGAATTGGTAAAATACAGTAAATAAACATATATACATATAAATAAAATTTCAAATAAAACACAAGTTCATTGAATATAACTTGAATTCAGAGAGAGAAAGAATAAATTAAATTTTTAAGGATTAATCTGATTGAATTAAGAATACATTTGAGAAATTAAAAGCTGATAAAGAAAATATATCTTAAAAAAAGAGTTTCAAAATGTAAAACAATAAATAAATTATTTAGATTAGAGGAGTTATTATTGTTGTTGCTGTTGTTACTGTTGTTGTTGTTTAACTTCAGCTCAGACCTGATCGCACAAAGCTATTTATCAGAAACATTCATGCCATAATTATCTAGTCTTTTCAGACAGTTTCTCTCAGACTATTTTATCCAATATATCCTTGCTTTTTCATCTCTCACACACAAAAAAAGCAAGGAGATAAGGATATGATCTAATAGAAATTTGCCTGCTATTTCTAGGATATTCAACAATCAGGTAGATACTTTCTCATTGGCTTCACATGTTACACTATTGTTAGATATTTTCACATTTTAAAATACTTATAGATTATTTATTAATTGTAATTTTTACCAAAAAAATGGATGAGAGGAAAGCTTTTAGTATGGGGTTTTATTTAAAATTTGATTTTGGCTCCAGATGTTGCCACTAGCTTCTGGAGTCACTCAGGAATTGCATCAACTGATTTCACTTGAAACTCTTGTGGAATGGAAGAAGACATAACTTCTCATATTCACCCTTCATGTTCTTCCAAAGTCTTTGGTTTGGTACAGTAAACTTGTTCCTTTAACAAACCCCAAAGAAAGGAGTCACAAGGTGTTAAGTTGGGACTTTCAGCTGGCCCCTTATGTGGATAACAATGACCCATCCATCTCCTGGGAAAGTGGGCAGTCAGTCATTTGTGAAAGACACGATCAATACAATTAAAGAATAAATTTTCATACTTCAAAAAACAACTACAAAAAAATTTAAGAAAAAATTACAATTAATAAATAATTTATAAGTATTTTAAAATAGGGAGTTACTTTTCAATCACCCTGTATATACACCATTAATATACCTGATGCTGTAGCTTTTACCTGAGAGAAAATCTCTATACAAAGTTCAAAAGCACAATGTATATCAGAGCAAGAATATCAGTGTAGTGATCCATGAGAATGTCCGACGTCTCTTAGCTTCCTAGAGCTTTGTCAGTGACATGTACTCACAAGTCACATACCCAGACAAAATCTGTACATACCCCGTGTATAATATCTCTTTTCTCTCTTAAGCACTCCGTTGGTTACGATGACGAGGGTTCCGGTTGATCCGATCAACGGAACAGCCTGCTCGTGAAATTAACGTGTAAGTGGCTGAGCACTCCACAGACACGTGCACCCTTAACGTAGTTCTCGGGGATATTCAGCGTGACACAGAGAGTGACAAGGCCGGCCCCTTGAAATATAGGTACAACAGAAACAGGAAGTAAGAGTGAGAGAAAGTTGTGGCAAAAGAGTACAGCAGGGATCACCACCATCCCCTGCCGGAGCCTCGTGGAGCTTTAGGTGTTTTCGCTCAATTAACACTCACAACGCCCGGTCTGGGAATCGAAACCACGATCCTACGACTGCGAGTCCGCTGCCCTAACCACTGGGCCATTGTGCCTCCCCCGTGTATAATATATGGCATTATACACAGCAAACATATGTGATGTTTATATCTAACAATAGTGTAAAATACATACAAGAATATATGTTAATATATTACAACAGTATACAATATTACCTTTCCAGCTCCAACTGGACCCACAACTGCTAACAACTGATTGTCATTTAAAGAAAAGGAAATATCATTCAGGATCATGTTGTTTGAGTTTGAATCCTAAGAAAGAAAAAAAAAAAAAAGAAAGAAATATATTAAATCAAAATGTATTAAGTCAAAAGGTATTTTAAGTATTGTTTCTGCTTTCTGTAGCTTGACAATGGACAAGTCCCTTAACCCCTGGGGGGCCTGTTGGGGCACTGCAGCCATGCAGTGTATCTAAGGTGAGCAAGCCTGATGGAGCCCATCCCTTTCCAGGCTAAACTCATTTCTACATTCTACAGGTGAGTGAACTGGAACAATGCGAAATGAAATGTTTTGCTCAAGAACACAACACACAGCCTGGTCCAGGGATTGAAACTTCAATCTTAAAGTCATGAATCCAACACCCTAACCACTAAGCAATGCACCTCCACTCGTGGTACTCATTTCTACAGCTGAGTGAACAGGAGCAATGTGAAGTGAAGTGTTTTTGCTCAAGAACACAACACATTGACTGGTCCAGGAATCAAAACCACAATCTTACGATCATGAGTCCAGCACCCTAACCATTAAGCCACATGCCTTCTGTAGTTTAGAATGTGAAAAATCATACAATATTGGTAGAACATGAGCTTCTTGATCTCAAAGTTGTGGGTTTAAGTCCCTTACTGGGACATAACTGTGCAGTTAAAAACCCAGCTTTGCAACCATGTGGTTTTGGGTTCAGTCCCACACTGCATGGCATCTCCAGCAAGTGTCTAGGCCTCAGGCAAACCAATGCCTTGTGAGTGTATTAGGTAGACAGAAACTGTGAAAAAGCTCATCATTGTGCGTATGTGTGTGTGTGTGTGTGTGTGTGTGGTTGTGTGGTAAGAAGTTTGTTTCCCAACCAAATGGTTCTGAGTTCAGATCCACCACAAGATACCTTGGGCAAATGTCTTCCTGGAGTCAACCAAAGCCCTGTGAGTGAATTTGGTAGATGTAAACTAAAAAAACCAGTCAAATATATAAGTATATATATATATGGGTGTGTATGTTTTTGTGCCTGTTTTCCCTCCCACCGCCCATCCCATCACCACTTTACAACCAGGGCTGGTGTGTTTATGCCCCGTTAACTTAGAAGTTTGGCAAAAGAGACCGATAGAATAAGTACTAGGCTTTAAAAAATAAGTACTGAGGTCAATTCGTTCAACCAAAAATTCTTCAAAGCAGTGCCCCAGCATAGCCACAGTCTATGAAATGTGCAAAAGGTCACTACATAGTGTGAAATTGATAGTGGAACTTGAAGCAGTGCAACAAAGATACACAATGAAGATAGCCTCAGTGCAGCAAATTAGTTACTGAGAAAGACTTTACTGCCTGGAACAAAGATATACTGCAATATATATCTGGAAGGAAGTGTCCCAAACTTTGGCATTGAAAGTTATACAAATAGCAGAACAGGGTGCCATTGCATAGTGCCTAAAATCCCTCCCCTGCCATTAAATTATAGTACCAGAGACTGCAATAGATAAGGACTCAAGGGCCCATGGTTCTTCAATATCCTCACAAAGATGCCGAGAGACCTACATGATGTGGATGTAGATGTCCTCAAAGTTAAATTAGTTCTCCTGCTGTCAATGTCTCAGATGAGTCAACTTCACAATAGGAAGTGGAATGAGGGCAGCACCATCAAACTCCCTCATTCACCAAATGCCAGCTATTAAAGAAAAAAGGTGGCGAGCTGGCAGAAACGTTAGCACGCCGGGCAAAATGCATAGCCGTATTTCGTCTGCCATTATGTTCTGGGTTCAAATTCCGCCGAGGTTGACTTTGCCTTTCATCCTTTCGGGGTCGATAAATTAAGTACCAGTTACACACTGGGGTCGATGTAATCGACTTAATCCGTTTGTCTGTCCTTGTTTGTCTCCTCTGTGTTTAGCCCCTTGTGGGTAATAAAGAAATATATTAAAAGGAGAATTAATGAAGGTGTAGCAACACAAATTGGCAGCACTCCAGCATAGCCACAGCCCTTGGGCTAAAACTAATGGAAAAAATATATAATATAATATTTATAATGTGTGTGTGTGTGTTTGTCTGTGACTTTGTATTTGTGTTTGCCTCTACACACACTCAGCTTGGTAACTGGTGCTGGTTACATCACTATGATAGAGCGGTTCAGCAAAAGGGGCTGACCAAATAAACACCAGACTTAAAAAGAAGAAAATAAAAGTACTGGAGTCAAATTGTTCAACAATGCTAGTGATCCAATAATGGATGCAGTCCAATGATTGAAACAAGTAAAACAAGTAAAAATAAATAAAAGTAACAATCAAAAGTTATTGAGAGAAAAATTAACATTATCAAAGAAAGAAAAGAAAAAATTTGCTAACATTTTATTACAATTACCTGGAGGACTTTTGAATTTTTTTTTTTTAATTTTGAAATAATATCAGGGGTTAAAAATATGAAAGATTCTTACTTTGTTCCAGTTAGCACATACATTGTTCATAACAATACTTGGAGCCTGGTTGTCAGAACATTCATTGGTGATGGCTGGTACAGTTGGAAGTTCTTCAAGAACAAGAAAATCCTGCATGAATGAAAATTAAGACTGCTATAAGCAAACATTCATAGAAAAATCTTTATTTCATATTGGAAAAGAAAATTTCATCTTTATACATTTTAAAATTATTTTCAACAAATTTGAAATGTTTTACAGAGGAAATCTAAAGGCTAAACTGGATTATTGCATAGAGTTAAGAGAAACTATTGATGTTATATTTAAGAAAGATGTTAAGAATAGCAAAGTTACACAATCAAAATAAAGAATGCAACAATTGTTTCATTTTCAGAAAATAAATTATTTAGTATTTTTTCTGTAGTGTAAATATGGCTTACAGAAGATTTTTCCAATGTTGAAATTTAATAAAATTATTATCAATATTTAGTATAAAGTATTTTCAAAAGGAAGTTAATTCTGGGTTAGGAAAGAATTTATGCACGGTACTTATACCATTTTAAAGTAAGTTTTAAATCAGGAACTCTATAGGAATTACTACACATTTGTTTTTAATGATTAATGAGAAATTAACAGAAACATTTTAAAGGAAACTTAAAGCATGAAAAGACTATGATTTAATATACTGAGAGTATCTACAAAGACAACTAGATTAATAATACATGGTAACACAGAAAACAAGCATCTATCTTTCAGTATATTTTAATAATAATAATAATAATAATAATGATAATAATAATAATAATAATAATAATAATAAATGCCCTGATGCAGTACCAGGCAGTGGCTCTCATGGCTTCTGATCTTAACTGATTGGAAGTGTTATCATGTACATTGTTTTGTCTTGGTATAAAAGATGGGCTACAGCAAATATTCTGCTCAATACCACAGATTTGCTTGTCAGTTGTTTGACTTTAACCAGTTGAGCATGTCCCTTAGTGGCTGACGATGTGTGCATCTCTGATCACGAGCAGAAGTAGTGGGGGAGCATCATAGCCATGTGTTGAGAGGGATTCTTTGGAGTTTGAATAATTCACCTCTGGAGACATGGGTGGTTCTTTCAACATCCTTAAACAACCCTTATTCAGGGACCTTTTGAGCGGGATGGGCAACTCAACCTGAAGAAAATTCTAACTGGGCCCCAACTGCAAGGTCATGTGCTGTTTATCTTGATATGAGATCACCATGTCGCGCACATATGGTTGTGATGCATGTGCCTGGTGTACCCTTATCAGACGGGTAGTCATGATGGGTATATTGGGCTTCGTATATTTCACCCCAGTGTCACTTTGATGGCATGAACTGCTCTCTCACTCAATAATAATAATAAAAAGGGATACAAGACTGTGGCTAGCAAGAAAAAAGGAAGATGGTTCAACCTGGCTAGGGAGCTGAGATTTTATTTAACTGAATAGTAACAAAATTGATTTGAATGAAAGACTTAAACTTTAGGTTTGCAATTTGTGGGATTTTATAATCTCACGAGTGGAAATTAGTTTGAGAAAATACTAAAATGCTTTAAAAAATTGTAACTTTATTAATTGAAAATGATTGAATTTAAAGTAATAACTAAATTATAGGTATCAATTATCTATAGTTGTTATTACTATGACCCAGTAACTATTTCAGGTTCCTTATGCTGCTATTGATATTTTTCAGAAAGACAATCAATGATATTTACTTCCTTCTCTTAGACTTTCTACTTCTGTACCAAATTAATATTTCCCATATTGTCTCATTTTACAGTAATTTACATACGATAATTTGCAACTAGTTTTCTAGTAAGGAAATTGGTTTTAAAGTTTTATTTTAGCACAAGGCTGTATTATTTCAGAAACAAGAGAATAAATATATAAAATTCAATCACTAATAAAGTCAACAGTTCACCAAGTTGCTAATGTATCAGGATTTAAAAAAAAAAATTTTTTACCTTGGGCATGAATTTTTTAATATAGGCATTGTTGGATAACTATGCTCAAACGGTTCCAATGGACCAAACACTGGTTTTCCAATAGTAGAAAGTTCCACAGGCATAGCTGTCTGGTTAAGAAGCTAACTTTAAAACCACAAAGTTTCTAGTTCAGCCTTACAGCATGGCACCTTGGGTAAGTGTCTTCTATAATAGTCCTGAGCCAACTAATGTCTTTGAAAGAATTTGGTAAGCAGAAACTGTGTGGAAACTCATAATGTGCGTGTGTGTGTGTGTGTAGTATATATATATACATATACACAAATACATGTGTGTCTTAGTATTTGTGCTTGTTCTCTACCACTGCTTGATAACTGCTTTGTTTACATTTATGTTCAGGAAAAGAGACCAATAGAATAAGTCCCTTACTTATAAGATAAGAACTGGGAGTAATGTGCTCCAGCATGGTCACAGTCCAATGACTGAAATAAACAGTAACCATGAATTATTTTCTTAGCCACAGTTTCACATTATTGAATTCAAGCAGTCCACTTTCTTGTTGCTTTGGTCTGCAATTTGCACCTTTAAAAGTGTTTTCATTTTTTTTACCTGTCATCTTGTAAGTAGAAACCAATTAAAGCAACTATCATTCCTTGAAAAATCTAATTCTATGTGACTTATCTGATTAAAAAATAACTGGATTTAGCCCATGATCTATCCTGATTGGGCAGAACTATGATTAAAGACATTCCACTGGTGATTATCCAATCTTTGTCTAGGATTTACGATTACATTATACTGCAAACACATATTACCAAAAAGCTCAGGAAAAGAGGTTGCAGGGAGTGAAAGTACACTCCCAAAAATTTTTGTAGGGTCAATGAAAACACTTTGAACATCCTTCTGAAAAACTTCATTGCCAAAACAAACAAGCATAGAAACATTTTTGGACTGACGGGAAACATTAGTTTTCCCTTATTGGATTTATCTGATTTTATTGATGTATAAATATAATAATAATGATTATACCTGTTTCGTTTTTGGATTTGGTTTGCAAGATTCTTTATATGAGTTCGTGTGTTGAAGCATATTCTGTTGTGTCTGGGGAGAGTCATTTTCTTTTTGTGCCTTATAATGTAACACAATAGTCAAGACTATTGAAAAGGTTGCAAGACACGTTGAAAATTTTAGGAAAATAAAAATAAGAAATAAGTGGTAATTTTACCAGTGACTGTTACATTATAAGGCACAAAAAGAAAATGACTCTCTCTAGACACAACAGATTATACCTGTGTTTGTTTTGATATTAAGATTGAAAAAGTCAACCCTGTTTGAAGAAAATTTTGAACCTGCGTTTGCACCCACTAAGCAAATTTCATTCCCACACTTATGATACTACCTCTCTATCTAGCAGGTCAAGCAACCATGTAGAAGCCACTTTTTAGACACAAGCTGTTTTAATTCAATGCATAAGTTTTTGTAGTTGAGTGGTTCCCAGCAGTGGTTCCAAACCCTTTTATTTAAATGAGTTTTCCTATACACGCCTTTTAATATGCTTATTCTTATGTATATATATATATATATATATATATATAATGTGTGTGTGTGTCTGTGTGTGTATATTCTTTTATTCTTTTACTTGTTTTAGTCATTTGACTGTGGCCATGTTGGAGCACCACCGTTAGTTGAACAACTCAACCCCTGGACTTATTCTTTGTAAGTTTAATACTTATTCTATTGATCTCTTTTGCCAAACTGATAAGTTACAGGGATATAAACACATCAACATCGGTTGTCAAGTGGTGGTGGGGAGACTAACACAGACACACACACACACACACACATATATATAATGGACTTCTTTCAGTTTCATTCTACTAAATCCGCTCACAAGGCTTTGGTCAGCCCGAGACTATAGTAGAAGACACTTGCCCAAGGTGCCACACAGAGGGTCTGAACACAGAACCATGTAGTTGCAAAGCAAGCTTCTTACATGGATTTCCAGCACTACCTTTGCAGACCCCAGGTTGGGAACCTCTGTTGTCGTTAAATCCTTGGTCAACCTCAAGACTTTTGACATCCATAACAATAGGTGTTAATTTTTTTTCTAGGCCTAATGTATCCCAGACTACATTATCCTATATGTCCCTACATTTTCGGTTTAGGACCAGAATGAAAGAGATTTGGCTGCTATTTCTAGCAGGTGAAGTGAATACATAAAGCCTTTCTCGGCTAATATTGCATAGGAAGTATAATAACATAAGAGCAACCAGCAAAAAATATGAAAAACTCTGCTTTCTTTAGTTTGTGGATCATTAACAGAAAATATATTTTTAGACATATTCTATCAACAGACTCATACAACTACAAAGTACCAGACATAGCTTCCCATAACTCCTTTTTTATACATAAGATGGAATAAGTTGGATGAAAATTTTCTAAAATTACATTTCTTTAAAGGATTTTTGATTAGAAAATGTTGAAAACTGTTTTTAACATTTTAAAAAATTTACATTAAAAATTTAATTATTTCAGCTGTGTGGTAAGTAGCTTGCTTACCAACCACATGGTTCCGCGTTCAGTCCCACTGTGTGACACCTTGGGCAAGTGTCTTCTAGTATAGCCTCGGGTCGACCAAAGCCTTGTGAGTGGATTTGGTAAACGGAAACTGAAAGAAACCCGTCGTATATATGTATATGAATGTGTATGTGTGTTTGTGTGTCTGTGTTCGTCCCCCCCCCCCCAACATTGCTTGACAACTGATGCTGGTGTGTTTACGTCCCCGTAACATAGCAGTTCGGCAAAAGAATAAGTCCTGGGGTCGATTTGCTCGACTAAAGGCAGTGCTCCAGCATGGCCGCAGTCAAATGAAACAAATAAAAGAGTAAAAGAGTAAAAGAATATATAAACTTATATCACTATAAATATTAGATATTTTTTTTTATGGAGAGGGGGTTTAAACTAAATAGCATTGTATAATATTCATTACATAAGGATTTCAATAATTAAATACTAAGGATACTTTTAACCCTTGAGTATTTAAATTGACCATAAGCAGCCCAAATATTCTGTTTTATGTTCAAATTGACTATTACTGTCCTCTCACATCTCTCTTACAATGATATTCTAAAAATATATAGTCACATCATTGAAATCTTGAAGCTATGAGATAATGCAGGTTTAATTCAAAATGATGCAAATAAATAAACATTTATTCGCATACTAAGAGGTTAAATACTAAAGCTGAATACTAAAGGGTTAAATTAATGAACAAAAATACCAGAAATATCATTTTCCTAAGAATATCCATTATGCTGACACGATATTAAATAAAATATAATTACAGTAAACCTGTGAGGTGAATAACCATTAAAAATAGATGCAGTTTAGATTACCTGAATTCGACGCGCACTGGTCAAAGCAGCATAAGTAGTTTTTAATGCTTTAAACATGAAATAGACCATGATACGGGTCACCTTGTTTACCAATGCAATACATGGGAAAACGAATTCAGGGAGCAAGAGGATTCCAAAGGCGGAAGCAGTCACGAATATAACGTAAATGATGAGATAATAGACAGCCCAGCTAGCTGAGTAGATTGAATCAAGGCAGCTCGTTAGCCACTGTGAATGAAGTTCATGGCTGAAATAAATGGATTTTCAAGAGAAACTGAGACTGAAAATTTACATACACATGAAGATGTATTTTTACATATCTTCTATGCATGCACATATATGTATACATATGCACATGTGTGCGTCTGTGTTTGTATATATATATATCTTGATACACACACACATGCATACATACAAATACAACAAAATTTTCATGTCTGCTTTTCCATGCTTGCATGGATCAGGCAGAATTTGTTGAGGCAGATTTTCTACAGCTAAATGCCCTTCTTGGTGCCAACCCTTACATATTTCCAAGCCAGCAAGGGACAATTTCTCCATGGTCAGACATGTTTTCATGAAAGTTTGGAAGTAGATGACACTTCTTGTATGATGGTGGTGCTCCTTCACAACTATTGCCTGGTAGTTGTGTGTGTCCTTGTCTTGACAAGGACACACACACATACTAAAGCCCTAAAGCCATTCACAAGGATTTGGTTGGTCCAGGACTATAATAGAAGACACTTGCCGAAGGTGCTGCACAATAGAAATGAACCCAGAACAATATGGATGGGAGACAAACTTCTTAACCACATACATTTACACACATATCTTACCATTTTTGTCCTTTTCCCCTTCCTACAATTAGGTTTTTATTTAACTGAAAGCACTACTATTACAATTATGCTTCTCTTACACAAATATGGTACATGTAACTTGTATTTCATGACTGGATCATCAGCAACTAAACTATCTCAACTATCAGAAACACCTAGTGAGGAAGGTTTGCTAAAAATCCAACAAGAGAAACACAAGATTTGTTAAAAAACAGAGGAATCAAGCATAGGATCAATGCTATCTAGCAAAAAAGTGCATAGACATAGAAGTACTTGAAATGGTAAACAACCATGTTCTAAGGCCACTTGAGAATAATGAACCCTTAGTTCTAGTCTGAACATCCATATAGGAGACAGATAAAGCAGCGAGCTGGCAGAAATGTTAGCGCACCGGGTGAAATGCTTAGCGGTATTTCGTCTGTCGTTACGTTCTGAGTTCAAATTCCGCCAAGGTCGACTTTGCCTTTCATCCTTTCGGAGTCGATAAATAAAGTACCAGTTTCGCACTGGGGTCGATGTAATCGACTTAATCCCTTTATCTGTCCTTGTTTGTCCCCTCTATGTTTAGCCCCTTGTGGGCAGTAAAGATATATATATATATATAGGAGACAGATAACTCTGTATTTTAAATCCACAATGTCTTGTGGGTTACCAAAGACTAGGAGAAAGTAACTCCAGTATAAAACCTCCAGTTGATATTTCCACCAGTCATCTTGATCTTTTCTTGTCACTTAGACTAGTATTAATGTTGCACAAGCATCCAGCATCCAGTCATAATAATTCCCTATGAGATACATATTTCTTTACTACCCACAAGGGGCTAAACACAGAGAGGACAAACAAAGACACACAAACGGATTAAGTCAATTATATCGACCCCAGTGCGTAACTGGTACTTATTTAATTGACCCCGAAAGGATGAAAGGCAAAGTCAACCTCAGCGGAATTTGAACTCAGAACGTAGCAGCAGATGAAATACAGCTACACATTTCGCCCAGTGTGCTAACGTCTCTGCCAGCTCACCACCTTCATATTCCCTATGAGATACAAGGTACCCTTTTAGCAGGATAGTACATTATCACTCTCATAACTAGCACTAGCCAACATTGAAATATTTTATGAGGAATACAACAAAATAACTAGTTTTATCCAAACTGTTCTCATAAAGTTCTTTGGCAATGTATGCCAACACAATGTGTAGGAAGTATACAAGAACAAGACTGCAGATTATGTAATAAGGATTTGTCTCATGAAGGCAATGACAAACAATCAAGACCTTTGGAGGTTTGCTGTGCTTGAGAAGACGTGTCAGGCCAAGTGAGATCGTAGTCATAGACAGTACCAGTGACACGTAAGAGGCACCCACTACACTCTTGGAGTAGTTGGTGTTAGGAAGGGCATCCAGCTGTAGAAACCAAGCCAAAATCAGACTGGATCCTGGTACAGCTCTCCAGCTTACCAGTTCCAGTTAAACTGCCAGTATGGAAAATGAACTCTAAATCATGATGATGATGATGATGACGATGATGATGATTGTTCTATTCAATATGAGCAGTAAGAAGAATTTAAGGAGAGCACTGCTCACCCAGTTACTGGGCACAGACTAGAGAAGGTGTTTCAAACATTGTCACCTCATAAACTGGTCAGTTTATCATGGTAAAGAGTTGTTTAATTCAGTTGAGCAACAAATGTAAAAGCATTAAAAGCAAAGGGACACATCTACAAATGTGTTGTAGGTGTATGTGTGAGAGAGAGAGAATGTGTGTGAGAGAAAGAGAGAGAATCCTTTTGAATGATGATTCTAGTAGACCTGAGCACCATACAGCTATTCTTCCAGCAAAGCTTGACTGATGCATGATTAATTAGCTAATTGAAGTTAGATGTGGCTGTAAATTTTGGGGTTTGGTAAGCCGACAAATGAGAAATGAGAGAACATCAATGGCTTTATAATCAGGAAGGACCTAGCTGTAAGCTATTGTATCATGAAACTCTGCTTCTCACTACCTTGTCAGCATTATGTGACTTTCTTCTCTGTATATGCACCACTTTTTTATTAAATGATTAAAAAAAAAAAATCTCTTTTCTACAAGAATCTTAGAAAATGCTTGCTTGCTTCCCCACCATGTAGTCTCACAGTATCTTGGGCAAGTGTTTTCTACTATAACTCCAGGCTTATCAAAACTTTGTGAGTGGATTTAGCAGATGGAAACTGAAAGAAGACTCTGGTATATATATATATATATGTGTGTGTATGCATAAGGAGTAGACAACCACTATGCATGTATGCATGTATGTATGTATGTATGTTTGCATGTATGTATGTATGTATGCATAGAATTAGAAATAGAAGTCCTTGATACAGTACTATATATTTTTTTAATTAATAAGAATGGGTTTTTTTCTGATAATTTTATAAACCATTATGATTTATAAACATCTAATTATTCAAATGGAAAAACTATAAGAGAAGTCATTTGTATTCATTTTTACAAATATATATATGTGTGTGGAGAGAGAGGAGGGATAGGCTTCTGAACAGTTTCCATTTATCAAATTTCACTGGAAAGGTATTGGTCAGCTTGAGGCTAATGTTGAAGACACTAACCCAAAGTACCTTGCCATGGGGCAAAACCTAAAGAACCTGTTTAAAAAGTTTAAAAAAAAAAAAACCATTTCCACCATGAGAACTGCTATAGTTATCATTTTAAACTCAAGGACTTAATAAAATGTCAACAAAATCTCAGCCTTAAACAGGAATTGAACCAGCTGCCTCTAATAGATGGTACACAACAGTGTTTATTTGAATACTTGTAAATATTTGTGTGTATAAAAGAGAGAGGAAGGAGAGAGAGAGGGAGCAATTACTTTCAATTCAAAATCATTTAGAATAGATTTTTAATAAATTTTATTTAGAATAATTTTAAAAAGAAACAGTTAATGACAAACCTTGCTAATCTGAAAAAACATTTCAAAAGTTAAAAGAAATATAATAATCAAGGAAACGTATCTGATAATATTGGTTAAAATGAACATCGATCAGGCTATTTAAAGATAAAACTAAATTTGCTGTTGGTTAACCTAAGATTGATGATAGTCAATACATGTTTACATTGTAAACTAAATGGAACATTCATATATAGAATACATTTGAAAGAGAATAAAAATGTGAAAAACCAATGAAGCTAAAACCTAAGTCTTTATTTTGATACCCTAGTAAGGTGATTACTATGGTATATCACATCTATAAGCGATTACTGTAATATATCACTCTATCAGTGACAACTATAGTATGTCAGGGGAGAGCCATTTTCTTATTGCACCAAAAACGAAATATAGTATGTCAATTCTATAGAATTCACCATTCAAAATAATGAGGTTCTGAATTTGAGTTAGTAATTTCAGTTTACATGCAATTTGTGCTTAAATTTTTTTATTTGGCTCATTACAAAAAGCAGAGAGAGAGGTACCACTGTATCCAATTCATTCAAATGAAACAAAGTGCATAATATAGTGGCCATTATACCAATGTATGAATAAAGACATGATTTTTAAATCACATAGAAATCACACATTTTTTCTCACAAATATGTACCCATTACATCAGATGTTTTAGATGTAAACACAAAAATAAAGAGTGCTGTTTTAACCCCCATAACATCAGTTGATGTAAATTTGCATATGCTGTGTACTCGCTTTGAATCAGATAAGAAAATATAGGCAGCCCTATTTGCTGCAATTTTGTACTTGTTTGTGTACCAGTTGATATAAATATCCACTATTACTCGCGGGATCGATAATAGAGGCCACTGTGCTGATTTCAAGGAGTTTGATAGGTTTGTTAGACTCCTCATGTAAATATTTCCAACTCAGTTCAAGACTGCATCACCATAATTGTATAAAAGCAGCAGTTTTTGGTGGTTACACCACCATTTCCACAATGACTTCCTATCAAATTTGAACACGTTCAGCAAATTCTTGTGGTCCTTCATGGAATTTACAGTTGCATCCAGCCATGCCAGTTTCATTGAATTTACAGTACTTGCAATGATGACAGTTTACATAAATAAACTGTGTATAAATATATGCTGAACCACTGTTGTGTGCTAATTGCTGATCTCAGCCAAGATGATTACCGTCAGGGCAACTTAATTACCTGATAAAAAACCATTATCATGAGGTTAAAAAAGTCAAATGATATTAAATTCAAATATCAATAACAGCATGCTGAGCACCCAAGAAAAACATTTTGTTTCAGTCAATCAAATTGAGTGATCAAGGCTTAAACATGCAATCCCAATTTGGAAACAAAAAAAAAAAAACAAAAAAAAAACAGTAAGGAGTGTCTTCAACTGTAGTGAACTAGTCAAATGGAAATGTAGAAATTCCATCACTGGCCTGCTCTACTGGCTAACATCATGTAGAGAATGCTATGAAAAGCATAGAGATAAGCATTACATGCACTTGCTGTCAAAAATAAATGCAAAAGCTTGAATTTGCACAACAGTCTGATTCATGCTCAGAGGAAATTTGAAATAAACACCAAGCAAGAGAAATAAAGAGTTTGGTAAGAGGAGCAGAGATGGTATTTTTGTAAAATTCAATTGTTTCTTATGTAGATACAATACTTAAGATTTATTATTGGGTAATGACTATTTATGCCTTCCCTGAGCTCACTGGGGTATATCTGTAATCTGTGTCATATATATATATATATATATATATATATATATATATGAATAATAATAAGGATTATTATTTGAATACCTAACTGAGAGTAAACCTGTAAACATTTGGAGTAATCCTTTACTATTTATATATATATATATATATATATATATATATATATATATAATATATTTCTAAATCTCTCAGAGAGATTTATACAGTAGCAGCACAATAAAGTGATGGTATGTTGTCAACTTAATGTGACAGTCCCATGAAAGGGAACAATGCTACTGCTATTTAGTCCTAGGAAACACCGTTTCCTGTTGGCCTTGACACATTTCCTGTGTTCTTATGATTTCAAAGCCAAGATAAGCACCTCCACCGAGCAAAGCCAACAACCAGAGAGTAGTTTCAGAGTCATTGCTCATCATCAGTCTGGAGTATCATGGCTTGCTAGCTGTCGATGCCTACTCGCCTTTGTGTATATATATATATTGTAAAAACAAACTGAAAGCAAGAAATGAATAATTCAAAAGTGATTATATGTTGAAAATACAAACAAAAATGTATTTGAAATATTGTTTACAATAAAAATTATAACATTAAACAATATAACATAAAACAAAATAATAAGAAATTTAGGAAAAATTTAAAGCAAAATAAGTCAAGCTTTTAGGAACACACATCGTTAGTTAGTTAGAGAAGAAAGCTGAAATTATAAAGCTGTAAAACTGGTGAAACAGGTTAAAGAAAGAAATGTATAAAGAGTAATAAAACAAAGGGCTTGAAAAGTTGTTTATGCAACAACTGAATATCATAACTTGTTCAGACAACAATTGAAAAATATAAACAAGCAGTGTAGCACTGGTGGTCAGAAGGGAGACAAATCCTTCTAGATTAAGTTAAGCCGAGGTAGATTTGGAAGTTTGAAATTTAAATCAAAGAGTAAAAAGATGATATACAAAATATACACATTTAATATTTCCTTTCCTTTACATTATAAATTTCTTGTTGTTGGAAGCCTTCAATAGTGCCATTTCATTCTTCTTTGGAATTATCAGCACAGCATAACTCAAGGCAAATAAATTACACTAAAGCAAACATTTTATGAAATTAGACAATTCTCATTGAGAAAAAATGGCTTACAGTTTAACAGGCATTCATGAGATATAATTTTTCTTTTTGCCTCATCATAGATTACTAATTGTTCAATAATAGGGTGAGAAGTTCAAGAATTATATGATGTGTATCTTTTACCCAGCTGATATTCAACAATGGCAACACACCCAGGATTGGTCAGCACTGATGTAGTAGACTTTTGTTCAGAGGTGTTTCAGCAGAGATCCTCATCTTACATTTTATGCATAGCATATACAGGACTACAATATGCTTTATGTTCTTCCTTTTTGAAGATGGTTTGGCTGTGATATGATGTAGGTTTGACTGGTATATCTAGCAGATCAAGTGACTACAATAGAGGCTACCTCATTCACTTGATAATATCAATAGTTGCTAGAAATGTAAGACACATATATACTAGTTAGTTTATACCCAAGAGGTAAACTGGCAGAGTTGTTACAGCATTGGATAGAATTCCTTGTGATATTGGTTCTGACTTTCTGCCATCTGAGTTCAAATTCCAGTGAGATGAACTTTGCCTTCCATCCTTCCAGAGTCAATAAATAAAGCACCAGTTAAATGTTGTGGTTGATTCTTTGTCCTCTCTGTCTCTCTTTCTCTCTCTTTCTCAGAATCAGCCTCAAGCAAGTGAAAAAGTGATGGCACTCTAGTTTATTATGCACCAAAAACATGCTTCTATCAAAGATATTTGTGAGTTTGAGGAAGTGGGTACCAACAAGTTAAGCAAAGGTCCTCAACTTCTTTCTCAAGTACTCACAAAAAATACTGCTTTCTAAATTAACAATTCTAAAAATTTGTAGTAAATGAATATAGTCAACTGGACAGATACCTTAACATAGTACAGCTATGACACCTGTAATTAAACAGTTTGTAATTAACCTGTTCAGGATGTATTCCTTGGTTACCAAAAAATGAATCCATTTCCCCATATAGCACAAGTAGCAAACTCTATGTTAAAAATGAGTCAAACTAAAAAGATTAGTCAGTCAGAATGAAGACAAGCCAAAACAGTTGATGCCTGTTTATATCTTCAAAAATACAGTTTTAAACATTGTTAGTAGGTCAGTGAAAGTGGTATGGCTATTATATCAATAGACAGTGTGTACAATGAGAGAATTTTTATGTAGCTATGTGTTTGCACAACCTGACAAGAATAGCAGTCAAATCTCCCTCAAATCACATCCTGTTGTTTTAAAAAGGGAAATTATATATTAGATTTTGCAGTTATATAATACTCCTAAAAAGACAAGGCGATCACAAATGAAATGTCTTTGATAATAGGTCTGCTGTATCAGGGCAAACCTCGGAACAGGTTCAATAATTGTTGCAACTCCCTCATGTGCTCAGGATTATTGGAATGAGGGATGCCTAACTTGAGCAGGACTGATTTGATTCATTAGGAATTGAATAATTATTTTAATTGTTATTAGCAATTTAATGACAAACCATTTATGGAGAATTATTATAATTTTTTAATTCTATTGTCTTTAATAAAGAAAGCCAGCACACCCAGTACATGTCAGTAACTTATAATAAAAATAAGATAGTAAATCGTAACAAATTGTGTGAAAATCTCAAATCAAACAGAAAATCTTTATGTATCAAACTCTACAGTATACTCCATATGACATTTACCAGTTCCAAAAATCATTCTTTTGCCAACCTTCTAATTCATGACTGTCAAAACACTGACAAGGTCAAACTTGTTACCATAACAAACTTATTACAGGAATTCTTGCAAAAGGAGCTTTTAATTAAGTACAGACCACTAAACCTAGCATTTGTTGACCTGGAGCAAGCTTTTGACAGGGTTCCACTCTGTAATGTGGTAGTCACTAAGAAAACTGGGTATAGATGAATGGCTTGTGACAGCATTACAAGCCATGTGCAGGGGTGTTGTCAGCAGGTGAGAATTAGATATAAGTTCAGTAAAGAACTCAGCATTCGGATAAGTGTTCTTCAGGACTTGATTCTCAGCCCCCTCCCGTTTTTTTTCTTTGATGCACAGGAGTTGTTAACAGGAAGCACATCTATGAAATAAACTCTTTCCAATGCCTAAAAAGCTCCCTAGAAGTAGTTGTCAGTTCCTATTACTATGATAACCTAATCAGCAGTGAAGGTGTGTATTCTGAAAGCATAGTGGCTAGACAAAGAGTGAAGTGGAACACTTCAATTAGCTAGTGCCCCAACCAGAGCAAAGCAATTCTATTTTCTAGTAAATTGCAAATCTTATGATGTTTGTGTACAAAAGGTTACACTGCCTGGCTGCAAAATGGACACTGAATGTGGAGGATGAATATCCTCACATTCGTTATAGAAATTATGAAGGTTAGTATATTCCTCAGGATATGTAATTTAGTGTGTATGAAAGACAAATCACAAATATTCTGAGAGAAAAACTGAGTATAAGAGGAATCAGCTGTTGTGTGCAAAAGGAAAGGCAAAGCTGAAGACTGACTCTGTACCTGGAGAAAATTTGCCAAGCCTTTATAAACATGGAAAATATGATGTATGATGATGATAATCATGATCGTGATATATGAATCTAGAGTTTACCTTTGTCCTGACAAAAACAGTATGCAATATTAAAAGGGATTTTATAAATAACAAAACTGCACTGAGAGATTTAAAATCCTAGCATGAGATAATTGTCACAATATTATCATTTCTTTAATAATATCGATAACAAAGAAATATCTCATGAAAATTAAATTATGATTACTCCTAAAATTTTAGTGTAAGATGATTGTCACAATATCATTCTTAAGAAATAATGATAATAATTCTAAAATTGGCACAACAGCACAAATTTTGAGACCTGTCCAAGTACTTATTTTATTTATCCTGAAAGTAACATAAGCCACAGTGGAATTTGAACTCTGAATGGAAGGAGTAAGAAGCACTGTAAGGTTCTCAATTTGTCACAAGCAATTTTGCTTTCAACAGCCTTGATAATAATAATAATGATTTCAAACACAGACACCAAATTTAAGTAGGAAGGATATAGTTAATTACAATCAACTTTGTACATGACTAGTATTTTATTTTATTGATCTCAGAAGGATAAAAAGCTAAGTTGATCAAGACATGATCTGAATACAGAACTATTTTGTCACAAGGCCAGCAATATCAAGAGAGGAGTTAAATTGATTATATCAACCCTTGTGTTCAACTGGTACTTATTTTATTGACCCCAGAAGGATGAAAGGCAAAGTCAAGCTCGGTGGCATTTGAACATAAAAATGGATGAAATGCTGTTAAGCATTTTGCCCAGCATGGTAACAATTCTGCCAGCTCACAGCCTTAAGTCTACCAATAACAATAATAAAAATAATTGTAATTGTAAGTGATTGTATCAAACATGCAGATTAAAAACAAAATAATAAAGTCAATAATAACAATGACAACAAAAAGTTTCTGATTTAGGTACAAGGCCAGCAATTTTGAAGGAAGAAAGGTTAGTTGATAAAATCAACTCCAGTTATTAACTAGTAATCTATTTTATCACCCACCAGAAGGATGAATGGCAGGAATCAAATCCAGAACATATAGAGCTGGAGGAAATACCATAAAGTATTTTGTCCTATACTCTAATAGTTCTGCAAAAACAACATCAACAACAATGGTAACAAAATGGTTAATTATTTCTAAGGAAAACAGTTGCTAACTATGATGTTAATGGTGTAAAATGGGGAAAAGTAATACATTCAATGGGTTTTTGCATTTCATAAAGACTAAAAGGCATCCCAATATTTAGTGAAAAGTCATTATTAAAATGTAATGTAAATTATAGTGAAGTCATATAATATGATTTAAGTTATTTTTTCCAAATTAGTAAGGTGCTTTTGCCAGACAATGTTGCAATTAATATGTTTAAAGGCATTAGCCATTAGCCAGGAATAAAAAAAAAATTATAAATTATAAATTTTAATTTTGAGTCCCTGCAAAATTTAACATATCTCTAAGATTAATTTCCTAAGTCCTACCTGTTAGATAAAATTTGCTAATGTCTATTGACAAGAATTATAGCATAAAATGTATTATTTGAAGAAATTTTAACAAAGTATCATAGCCCAAATTTTTACACCCAACAACAATAACCACACATATTGACACTTCTGGATTTATAATTACCATATACTGAATCAGATTTAGAATATTTTAAGCTAAGTCAGATATCCTTTTATTTTTATCTATTGTTTGTTTGCAGATTTTGTCATACAAATGAGACAATGAAAGTAGGAGGTAATATGACAACAAACAGACTGAGTGGGTTGCAGAATGAGAAGGAGTTGAAGGATGAGGTGTTTATTGTACTGGTTGGAGTAGCAAACAACAGAGGGAGAAAGTATGAGTGAGGGTGTGTTGGAGTAAAAGATATTACACTGCCCAGTGAGGCAGGTTAACAAACAGGAGAGGAACAGACAGGACAAGAGTTAATAAGGAATCATATTTCAAAACAATCATCCAAATGTAAAAAATGGACATGTCATTTAGGTGTCATATAGAATTCAGTTAACTAACTGACAAGTCGCCTGCCTTGAAATTACAGACTGAAGATTACAAAGGAGAAGAGAAACATATGGAATTATGCATCTTCATAAAGAATCTGGTTATTAAGAAACTATCACATTAAATATTTTTATGTTTAAATCTTTGTAGCATAAATTTTTCAATACTCAAATAATGGTTCCTATACCTGAACATCAACAAACGAATTTTGGGCATAACTGTAGTAATTTATTCTGCATGTTTGCAAACAAATTCTTTCTCTCTCTCACACACACACACACACTAGTAGCCACGCTGTATTGCAATGTACTTTTAATGTTCACGTTTGGGTCAGAACCCTGATAACCAATTCTTCCTAAAAGAATTTTATGAAGATACGGCAACTCAGAAATAAACCCATCATTTTTTATGTATATTAAGGTAATTATCATTTGCTGAACAGCAAAGATTTAAGAGAAAAATGAAGCTAACATGATCTTCTGAATGTACAACAATAATTTGTTTAAAAAGCAGAGTACAAGTGCATCAGAAAAATTAGCTGAAGTAAGCAAGAAAGGACTAAGCAAGCATAGACATGTGTTGTGAATGGACAAGGATTACTGGGGGAAAATGCATTGTGTTAATAGAGCAGAAGATCAAAGAAATGGTGAAAACAGATCTCAGACTTTGTGCCATGAAGCACAGAGTTCAATAAGCCAAGCCAACATGGAAATAAAGGCATTAAAATGAGATGGGTGATGATAATGCTTGTATCTTATACGTTTTCCTTAAACTTTTAAATTTATTTACCTACACTAAGCTTTTGGACTAGACTAACCTAAATATCAGATTCATGTTATATCCTTGACTTTATGTTAAATATTAAAAAAAAAACAGAATAAACCACAACTTCTAATAACATGACTTTAAAGAATAAAAAAAATATTGTTATGAATCTGAACCATGAATTCTATGTCATTGATTATTCACTGACTTAGTAAGGATATTTCATAATTTTCAAGAAGTTTACACACTAATCATATCAACAGATAAACTTCTCTTACAATGTAAATAATCACATCACTTACATTTATGTATTTGTTTTGCAAGATTCCTGATGTGGAACCATGTGTGGAAACAGATCTTGCTATACTTGGAGATGGTTATTATTTTTTTTTTTGCCAAATAACCACATGCACTATATTATTATTATTCTTTTAGTGTCCTTTCTCCAGACAAAGGACACTAAAATAAGAATAGTTATAATAAAGCTGAAGAGAACAAGTATATAGTGTGTGAGGTTATTTGACAAAAAAAAAAACCATCCTGAAATATAATAATAATCCCTTCACTATTTTTGATCTACGGTTAACTCTTTACCATTTAAACCAGCCATAACTGGCCCTGATTTATGCTAAAACTGGCCTGATCTAACCTCTAATACTTCCCCTACAATGTCATTCTAAAAATATACAATCACATCAGTGAAAGCTTGAAGCTACAAGATAATGCATGATTAATTCAAAACAATGTGAATAAATAAGCATTAAATATGTCCAAGTAATCTGAAGGTTACAAGGATTAAACTAACTGTTATAGCAACTCCAAAGATTGCCCTTTTATTAACTTCTGTTTAAAACTATGAAGGATATCATTTTTGCCCCAGAGGAATTACAATGACATATCGAAGTTTATTACCAAGATTTATATGAGAGTAATAATTCTTATTCAAGATCAAATAGTTTTAAATTTTTACTAGAGATAATGACTGGCATGTTTACTATCAGGATGACTAGGAGTCTTTATAAAATGAATTTGGTTTAAAAGATTAAAACAAAACTTTCAATAAAAAAATGTAATAAATAATAAACACCTAATATATCAGATACCTGGATCCGCATCGTACTGACTTGCATTTCACAAAAGAGGCGGATACATTTATAGAATGAGGATAAAACACTGCTTCCAATCAGATGAAGCATAGGTTTATAGATATAAAGATAGTAAGGCAGTAGAACATGTTCCTGTTGAGAACTGCTAGCAATCACAATAAATAACATCATCTGTGGCATGTTCCAACAAGATGCATGCAAAGCACTCATTACTTTGCATAACCAGACTTTACGTAGTTCATGCCTGTGAACAATAATAGAATATATATATATATATGTATATATATATATATATATATATATATATATATATATATATACATACATATATATTAAAAAATTATTAAGGTGGCTATTCGCAATTTACAACCAAAAGGCAACAAGTATATATATATATATATATATATATATATATATATATATATACATACATATATATTAAAAAATTATTAAGGTGGCTATTCACAATTTACAACCAAAAGGCAACAAGTATATATATATATATATATATATATATATATATATATACATATATATATATATATATATATATATACATATATATATATACACACACACACACGCACATACATACATATATACAAATATAAATTATTAGGGTGGTTATTCACAATTTACAACAGAAAGCAACATTTGTATGTATATATATATATATATATATATAGTTTGTATGCATGTACATATATCCACCTATATAATAAAATGCTAAGTGTGTCCCTGGCGGTCATGCTGTAGGCAAAGAAAAATAAAACAACAGACAGAGTGTGAGTGGATGGCAGTGAGAGATGCTAAAGCATGTGGACAACATTTAAAGGCTTTACTCCGAAGATGCTAGGGCAAGAAGAGTAAAACAAAAAATGAGTAGCAGTGAGTAACAGTGCGAGGCAGCTAACTGCAGGCAAACTGTAGTGAGCTCTGAAGTCACCAGAATTTTAATGAAAATGAAATTGAATTTTTATCATAAATTATATTTATAAATTTCACACACACACTCCACGGTGGCATATATATGTACGTGCATGTGTGTGTGTGTATATATATATATAATGAAGGAATGGAAAGATCATGGGAGGAAACACAGAGAATAAGATTTTGTTTATTAGAATTATATGCTTCAGTTTGGGATCTGATGAGAGAGGGTAACAGAATCTGATATATATATATATTATATATATATATATATTATATATATATATATATATATATATATGTATATATAATATTAGGGAATGTGATTCCAAACTTATAGGGAAAAATTCAATTTAGTAATACTAAATCAAATTTCCCAATATATAATTCATGTATATAATTAGAGAAGAACCACCATGAAGCAATTCAACAATGATATACTTAAATCATACCATATAGAAAAAAATTAAAGAGACAATAAAACATTCACCTAGAACTAAATAAAGTACGAAATAATAACTAAATAGTATATAATTAGTAAATAGAATACACGAGTTTCGTGGCTATATTTTCAAATTGATAACAATAAAATCAATTCAATTTAAATTTAGTCATTCATCAGGTCCAAGATAAAAACAATTAAATAATTAAATAAATGTACGTATTATTATCTTATAAGTCAATATAAATATATATAAAAATATGTAATTTT
This sequence comes from Octopus sinensis, assembly GCF_006345805.1. NCBI lineage: Eukaryota > Metazoa > Mollusca > Cephalopoda > Octopoda > Octopodidae > Octopus > Octopus sinensis. The sequence goes on from NC_042997.1 coordinate 155,193,614, forward strand.
TCAATAAAAAAATCAAACGAAATTCAACAATATATATTAAAACAAAAACACAAAATATTTTATCGAATATATGCTGTTAACTAAATCTTTAAACTCAATACATAGGACTTAGTGTTTATAATAAATTTATCTCGTTAAAAACATGGTGTAAATAAAACTTGAATAAATAGATAGAAATATTTACTTATCTATGAAAATATATTTTAGTTTATAGAAGAAAAAAATAACAAACTATAGTATATCACTATTGGAAAATTAAAATATAAGTAATTAAAACAAAATATTTAAAACAAAATATATATATATATATAAAATACATAATATACATTAAGTGAAGCTAAAATACTATAATTTAATCTATACCCATTAAATCATTTATTTATGTATGTATTTATTTAATAAACATCTAAGTTTAATCTTATTCTAATTATGTAATGTATGCTAAAAAACTTCATGCTAACTTATATACATAATACTACTACAAACTATAACTACAAGAATTAAAAATAGAAAAATGGTTCAAATATATACACACAAATTAGTTATACTTATTATATAGTTAATTCAATTTATGTATAGATTTAATATTTCACTCATTAATAGAATTAACCAAAGTTTCTATTACTATTAAAAATATTTACTTAAATGCAATATTACATAACAAATAAAAATTCCTACCTATTCGATAATATTTAGTCTTACAAAACTATTTCCCAATGTAAATTATATGTAATATGTTAAGATTATAGTTCACAAATATTTATTATTTCCTACTTTATTTAGTTCTAGGTAAATGTTTTATCGTATCTTTAATTTTTATCTATATGGTATGATTTAAGTGTATCATTGTTGAATTGTTACATGGTGGTTCTTCTCTAATTTATATATATATATATATATATGTATGTATGTATATGTGTATCAGCATGGTAAACAGACGTTAAATGATGATGATGTATACATATATATATATATATATGTATGTATATATATATATGTATATATGTGTGTGTGTATATATATATATGTGTGTGTGTGTGTGTATATACATATATATACATATACATACACATAAATATACATATATACGTATGAATATGTACATATGCACTCATGTACACATGCACATACAAACACACAAACATGGTGGTACCCAAAAGTAACCGGAAACATGCTTTGTTGGACAAGCCTGTTGTAGTTCAAGCTTCCACTGCTAGAAGCCACTTGATGTGACCCTCAGGCATCAGTATACTGACTGGTATCATTGAGTGTAGTCCTTCTGCCACATGGTGCATCTTTGCTTTGTAGTGCTTCTCCTCTGTTTGTTGATTTTTGCAATGGCTGAAACAAAGGAATAGTGTGTTTCTGTGAAATTCTGTTTCCTGCTTGGGAAAACAGTGGCTGAAGCAGTTGTCATGTTCCAAACAGCTTACAAGGATGCTACCATGAGCAAAACACAAGTTTACGAGTGGTTTTCATGCTTTAGGAATGGTCACTTGTTGCTTGAAGACCAGCCTTGTTCAGGGTGTCGTCAACCTTTTAAATGAATGAAAAAAATCATAAAAATTCATGAACTGATTTTGGAGGACCATCTCCTAATAATTGATGATTTTGTTGGCATGAATGGTGTGTCCTGGAGCTCCTGCCAACGAATTTTCAGCAATGAATTGCAAATGAAAAGCACTGAAGCAAAATTTGTGCCTCACTTGCTCATGGAAGATCAAAAGCAGTCACAACTGAAGGTGTGTCATGGACTGAAAGAACAGTTGAAAATTAATCTGGACTTTTTTTTCAAAGGTCATCACTGGTGATGAAAGCTGGTGCTATGGAATTTGCAGATGTGGAAGAGGTAAAGAAAAAAATGACAGAGGCATTAAAAGGCATCACTTTGCAAGAATTCCAGTACTGCTTTGAACAGTGGAAAATGCATCTGGACCAATGAATTGCTTGAAATGGAGAATACTTTGAAGGTGAAAAAAGTGAAAGCATGTAAAACTAAGTGAATAAAATAATATTGTAAAATTCCGGTTTCTTTTGGGTACCCCCTCACACACACACACATATATATATATAGTTAATCCAAACAAGAAAGCACAAAAAAATGAACAATGCGAGGATGTGGAACAAATATAGTATTATTGGATGCTCAGGAAAGAAGGAGGGTTTAACGTTTCGAGCAGAGCTCTTCGTCGGAAATATAGGAGAAGGAAAGATCCAGAGAAGGGAAGACAGAGGAAAAAAATCGCCAATGGTACACACGCGGTCACATATATTTATTCAAGGCACAAAGGCAGCTGTGTGGTTAAGAAGTTTGCTTTCCAATCACATGGTTTGGGTTTAATGGCACCCCAAGCTTTTATGTACATGTGCATATTAGCAAGATGGCAACACTGTGCAGGCGAGTGGCTGGCTGGATTCTGAGGACATTCAGAACCATGAAAAGAGAAGCCCTGCTACCCCCATGGAAGACTCGTTCTCAGTTGCTTAGACTACTGCTCCCAGCTATGGTCCCCAGAGAGAATGAAACAAACTGTGGAACTCGAAGCAATACAGCACCAGTACACAATGAAGATTGATTTGATGCAAAAGATGGGTTACTGGAAAAGGCTATAGGAGCTAAGTCTCTATTCCCCAGAGAGAAGATGAGAGAGATATGTGATGATATATATTAGGAATATCTTGGAGGGTTTAGCTCCCAATTTTGGAATTGGCAGCTATACCAATCCTCAAACTGGATAGCACTGCATCATACCAAAGATCCTGTCTTCCCATTCTAAAATAAGGACACAGTACTGCAATAGTCTGGGTTCAACACCCTTCCAGGCAACCTTAGAGATCTACATGGTGTTGATGTAGAAGTTTTCAAGGAACAGCTGGATAGGTATCTATCTGAGATACCAGATGATCCCACTTTACAGCAGGAGATACAAAGAAGAGAGCAGCTCCATCCAACTCACTACATCACCAAAAACAATTTTCGGAAACAACACCGAGTAACTACAGGTGGTGCATTAGCATGACCTCAGCCCCGGGCTGAAACCAGTAAAAGATAAAAGATATATATATATATAATGATAAATCTCAGAGCGAGTTATAAACAGTAGCAGCAACACATCGTGACGTATATTTGCCATTTGAAGTATCGATTGACACCAGTGTCAATCGATACTGGAAAAAGTATATGTATTTGTGAAGGGAAACGACTTCGCATCGACAACTGTGATTGTCACACGCCGATGACGGGTCAATACCCTGAAACTCGAGTCCATGTGTATCATAGGTTGAAGACGGGAAGGATGGCTTCCCTTCGCAAATATTGATAGGGCACAGAAAGTGTGTCTATAGCCAGCTGGAGGAGGTGTCCTCCTGGGGCTACAAACTACAATAGCATCCACCCTTAGGGGTTAGCCATATTCAAATGGCAAATATACGTCACGATATATATATATATATATATATATATGTTGTCTTCATCATAATAAAGGACATTATATGATGATATATATATTTTTTCTTTTAATTCTTTTACTTGTTTCAGTCATTTGACTGTGGCCATGCTGAAGCACCACCTTTAATCAAACAAATATATATATATACATACGACCAGCTTCTTCCAGTTTCCCTCTACCAAATCCACTCACAAGGCTTTGGTCGTCCCAAGGCTATAGTAGAAGACACTTGCCCAAGGTGCCACACAGTGGGGCTAAACCCGGAACCATGTGGTTGGGAAGCAAGCTTCTTTATTTCACTTAACTGGCCACAAGGGCCTTACACAGAAAGGAAGCTGTGGGCTGGACACCCACACATAAGGATATGAATGACAAATGAAAGCTTCTTACCACACAGATACACCCACACACACACACACCCCCCCACACACACACACACGCACACATATACATGTACATATAAATATATATGTAAGTATATATGCAACAGGCTTCTTTTCAGTTTCCATCAACTAAATTCACATGCGAGGAGTCACAAATATGGGTAATAAGACTGAACCTGAAACCAAATGATCGCAAAGCAATACCCTTAACCATATAACCATACTTGTACCTATGCAATCATGCCTGTACCTACTACAGCCATGTGTGCAACTGTAAAAATATTTGTTTAATTTATATGTAAACAGACAAAAATAAAACAAGTATGAAATCTTAGGAGAATGAATGCTCAGTGATGACAAAAGAAGCAATAGATAAACAAGTACTTTAAGCAAGAGAGTAAATAAATTATAGACATCAAGATTAGTAAGCAATTGAAGTCAGTAAATCAAAGCAAAAGCATATATAAAGAATAAGTAACTATTGACATTTCCTACATATCCAGTTTCATTAAAATATGAAATGAGTCCTCGATTTTTACCTGGATTCTTTTAACACTTGATTCAGCTTCACTGAAATCTCTAATAGCTACGAATAATAAAACAAGCATATTGTCTGCAAGCGAGCGCATCAGAGGCATGAAAGTGAAAAGAAATTCAGGCAATAGCCTATGTCCAATTGCATGTATTATCAGAATTGTCATATAAACAATAAAGTAATGAGCATCCGTAATGCATACATGGGTGGAACTCAAATATTTGGCCAGTTTAACATAATGAAGCTCATGTCTGAAATACAAAGGAAGTAAAGCAACAATAGAACACTATTACTATAGAGATAAAATCAACAAATGTAAAGATATATGTATGTAAACTGAAGGGAACTTTGGAGTAAGATCAACAGGATGCATAGCTCAACTGGGTAGAGAGCTCAACAGGGAGCATAGGTCAGAGACCAGGATGTCTCTCCAAGTCAAGCTACCACTTCTCCACATTCAGAGATCACAGCTATGGTACTATGAATATGTGTTTAGAGTGTCACAAAAAAGAATCACAAGACAGGTTCTTCAAGCCAAGCCAACAAGTAGGAGACCTAGGGGTAGACGAAGAAGGAAATTTTTTTTTTATTATTTTATCTAGTTTCAGCTCACGAGCTGTGACCATGATGGGGCAATATCCATAGTCTCATTTGGTCGTGCTTGAGAATCCGGCTTCTGAAAGGATCCGATAGAGAAGGCACCTCATGACTTTAACCCCTTGACCCTCCGGGAATAGTAGGCAGCAAAAATGAATGAATGGGTGGATAGGATACAATGAAACTCAAGTCTGAAACACAAAGAGAGTAAAACATAGCAAAATATTTTACCCATATAGATGAAATTAACAAAATTAAAAATATTACTGGCTAATAAATGTTATGTCATTGTCATCAAAGTTTATCAGAAGCCAATTTAGAATGCCATCACAACTGAAACTACTTTGATACATCAGGGGATGCTTGACCAATAACTTGATAAAGTACATCTACTTAGTAAGTCTGCATTCCATGAAATAGTTACGTGGTGAACAACTGAAGCATAGTTAAGACTGTATGAAAGAAATGTTTGTAAAATTTGCTGAACTTTTATAGGTTTACTAGATCATGTTATCTCTGATTCAGCTGACCTATGATCAACGGTATCTTAGCTGTGATTATCCTATCTATTTCTGAATCTCTGGATAGAAGGACTGACCACAGTGATTAGTGTAGGGCTGGGGATTAGACACAAGTGTGACGAGAGAAGGAAAGACAAGTGGGTCAGAAGTACCTAGGTGGAGGTAGCATGAACCCAACAAGTTCCAAGGATCAGAAACCAATTTTGTAACTGTAGAAAAAGTAGAGAAAGGAGGCTGCATGCTTGTGGGTCAGAGGTTGGAATGTGATTGTGAGTGACTTTATGTAAATCATTCCAATGGTTCTTTTCTGAATGTGGCCGTGTGTGTGTGTGTGCGTGCATGCATGCACAAGAGCAGCTTCATCACAGATATGAAAGTATTACTCCACAATGGGCCTCACTAATGCTTTATAGAATGTTGATAGTTGTTGGGAGCTGAAATATCTTCTAGCCGTGAAGAGAACAGCTAGTAATAAGATACAGGCCTAAGAGTGTGAAGGCTGAGATTTTATATCTGGAAGAGATTTGCTGAGTGTGCACAGTATGGAGTTGGTTGCAAAGTGAGCAGCAAAGTTGGAAGCTATCATTGTGGTGTCAAAGTTACATGTAGATAATAGATGGAGGAGGAAGATTATGGGACAATGAAGATAAGTATCGTTTACATGAGGGTAAGTGACATTGGATGTGATGATGGTAAGAAGGTCATTGATATGGAGAAGGAATAGAGTGGAAGACAAGACTAAACCTTGGGGAACCATCAGAGTTGATAGAACAAGAGACATAAAAAGCTCTGTCAACATACACTGCAATAGTGTGACCTGATAGGAAGCAACTGAACCAAGTGATGAAAGATAGGTTTAGTCCATAGATAGGCACTTTCAATAAGAGATTTGCATGCTAGGCATTATCAAAAAGATTTCTGATGTTGTGGATGACAACACTGCTTCCACTAAATTTCTTCAAAGAGAGAATCCACTGAGAAGTAGGTTAGCAGTGGACACCAACATCAAAATAAAAATCAAATGGAAATTGTAGTTTAGATACCCATGCCGGTGATATGTAAAAAGCACCGTCCGAATGTGGCAGATGCCAGTGCTGCCTGACTGGCATCCGTGTCGGTGACACATAAAAGCACCAGCTGATCGTGGCCGTTTGCCAGCCACCTCTGGCCCCTGTGCCAGTGGCACGTAAAAAGCACCCACTACACTCACGGAGTGGCTGGCATTAGGAAGGGTATCCAGCTGTAGAAATACTGCCAGATCAGACTGGAGCCTGGTGCAGCCTCCTGGCTTCCCAGATCCTGGTCGAACCATCCAACCCATGCTAGCATGGAAAACGGACGTTAAACGATGATGATGGGTGTTCTGCTCATGGTCATTAGAGTGAGGGGGGTGATAGGGAAACAGGGAGAAGAGAAAGAGATTCAAGGTGTTGAAGAACATTTTTGTTAATAGAGGTCGCCACTAGAAGTGAGTACAACTATGTGATAGTTACCTTTCTTTGTAACATGTTTCCAAAGATCAGAATAATCCTGGTAGAAAGTACGATATAGGACGTAAATCTACAATTGCCAATTGAAGAAGAGTGTAGGGTGATAATTCATTGCTTGATCATGGCAACCTTCTGCCAGAGGATAGACCAAGTGCTTGCTACAAAGCAAATACCACTTAAGACAAAGTCGACCTCGATGGAATTTGAACCCAGAATGTGAAGGTGGACGAAATACCACTAAGAATTTCACCCAGCATGCTAATGATTCTGCCAGCTCACTGTCTTAATAATAGTAGTAATAATAATAACAGTAATGATAGCTGTAGTAGCATTAGTAGGAACAATAGGAACAAAAGCAGCAGTAACAGTAGTAGTAATAGTATCAGAAGTTGTAGCAGCAGCAGCAGAAGTAGCAATGGTAATGGTATAGTGGCAGAAGTCACTAGTATATCTGTTTGTTTAACCCTTTCATTACTGTATTCATTTTGAGATGCTCCGTATTTCTTTCAATTACTTTAAATATAACAAAGAATTTAGTAAATTAACTTTGTTATCATTAAGCTAGTGTTAAGAACATAAATTTTAACTAAGATTTGGTGAAAGATTTGAATTCAAAACTTATGAAAACAAGACATTTATACTAAAGAGCCAGAGCCAGTTTCAGCCGGGTTGGTAACGAATGGGTTAATGAATTTTGTGTAGTCTATTTTCAACTAACTTATTTCTTGATTTACATTAAACTTTCTGATATTCAGTTGCAAATGTTGATGAAGAGCAACTAAAGGATGTATCCACTTCAATGTTGTTGTCATACATTGTTGTTGATTCGCTTAGGTGAATATCATAAAATAACAGGAATAATTCAGGCAGATAAACAAAAAGTTGATAGAATCAGAGGCAGGCAGTGAGTAAGGATTTGGTGGTAAAATAAAAACAAAATCATCTTGGATTGTAATTATATAGGAAATTATCAAGGATTGATTCAGATTTTAAAGATGGAAATTAGATATTCAGCAGCAGATGAAAAAAAAAAAAACATTCTGTCCCACTGCGTGGCACCTTGGGCAAGTGTCTTCTACTATAGCCTCGGGCCAACCAAAGCCTTGCAAGTGGATTTGGCAGATGGAAACTGAAAGAAGCTCGTCATATATATGTATGTGTGTGTGTGTGTGTGTGTGTGTGTGTGTGTGTGTGTGTATGTTGTTTGCCTGTGTTTGTCCCCCCAACATCGCATGACAACCAATGCTGGTGTGTTTACATCCTTTTAACTTAGCGGTTCGGCAAAGGTGACCAATAGAATAAGTACTAGGCTTACAAAGAATAAGTCCTGGGGTCGATTTGCTCGACTAAAGGCGGTGCTCCAGCATGGCCATAGTCAAATGACTGAAACAAGTAGAAGAGTATTACATTACTAATCTGATTGGTAGATATTTACTTGGTTCAGTAATTAGTTAATATCATAGTTAATGAATAGTAAGATTCTGGTTTATTGCCTATAAGCAACAAATCAATTAGGCAAATTTTCTCCATTTGTGGAAACCAATACATCCAGTGCTGAGATTACTGTTACATTTCAGGATAAGATAATGTATGGTGGTTGAGCATGTGTGGATTGAGAAGTGAACAATCAATTGTATTTATTATATGGCATTGTTTTATTTTGTTTTCTTTGTGATTAAAAGAATATTACACTCTTCTGCTTCGTCTCTGGTGAGGCAAATACTTTCACTTTCTTGCAGTCTTGGAAATGAAGAAGTGTTGTTTCTTATTTAGAAAACACATCATTGAGAATTGTAAGTGAAATATAAGTATTTATTTGAAAGATTCTCTCTATCTCTCTCTTTCTCTTTATACACACACACACACACACACACGTTTTTCCCTTAGACAAAAAGCAGATGAAAATTATATGATTTCTACTTCCACTCTCTAACAATTACCATGTGTTTCAGAGCAAGAGACTGTGCGTGTGTTGATATGCACAAATTGTCTCCCTTCCATGAATGGCTGACATATACTTTTCTGAGTTAATAGAAAAAAAAAATCATTTTCCTGTTTTAGGTTCAAGGACCCAGAAAATGAAATGGAAGTTATTCTATGCAAAATGGGTGTTGTTTAAGAATCCATTAGTTGAAAGTTTTATTACCCTAATGGATGGTTTTACACATGAACAGAAAACTTAAGACAAACTTTTAGTATTTTATATATACACACACACACACACATATATATATATATATATATATATCATGTCACGTGACCGACCAAACCATCAGATGTTGTTACACATCGCTGGTCACAATGTGTTCGCAATGACGCCACCCTGCTGGCTAAGCGAGCAGGCCAACAGAAGAAAGAGTGGGAGAAAGAGTACAGCAGGGATCACCACCCCCTGCCGGAGCATCGTGGAGCTTTTAGGTGTTTTCGCTCAATAAACACTCACAACACCCGGTCAGGGAATCGAAACCACGATCCTGCGACCGCGAGTCCGCTGCCCTAACCACTGGGCCATTGCGCCTCCATATATATATATACATATATACATACATACATATATACATATATATATATATATATATATATATATATATATATATATATATATATATACTGTACCAAAAGCTACACCTGAGCAGAAACAAAAGATGTAATTATTGTAGTTAGAATCAATTTGAATAAAGTTTTTTTCTACTTTAGGTATCTTGAAGCAACTTCCAAAAAGAGAGAAAAATTAAATGTTTTAAAAAACAGGAATTTATTTAAAGTAAAAGAAAATCAAAATCACAGCTAAAATTAAAATTCATGCATCCATAAATATATTCATAAACACACACAGAATTTTTTACATATAAGAATTTACTTTCAGGTGAAAGTGAGTGACACAGCAGATGAAGGAGCTGGTCTGATATGATATCACCCTGTATCCAAGACAACAGGTAGCCAGCAAATAAGGTGAAAGTCAAGTCAATGAACTTTAAACAGATAAATATATCACTGAAATATTTAGAAAAGCAAAATCAGAAACATTATATGTAAATTCACAGGCAAATAATAAAATCAAACTACTGAAGGATGAATTCTGGAATCATGTAATAGATTGACATCTCATTCATTCAAGACTTACTTTTCTCAACATGGTTAAGAACTTAGCTATTCATGTATTGTGCTCACTATATTTAGTGTGTTAACAGTTACTTTACTAATTATTTTCAATGCTGATGTCATCCCTGAGTAATTTTATTTCATTCATTATGCTATGTTTAACACCTTCTTGAGTGTATTACAGTTCATACATAAAGTAATTCTTATAATACAGATCTGGCATGTACAGTAAAGACTTAATGACTATGCTTTCATAAGGAGGCTTACTGAGATGTCAGTTAACGTGTCTTGTACTGTCACCATGCCAGGTGGCACGTAAAAAACATCATTCGAGCGTGATCGTTACCAGCATCGCCTTACTGGCACCCACACCAGTGGCATGTGTAAAAGATTCGAGCGAGATCGTTGCCAGTACCGCCTGACTGGCCTTCGTGCCGGTGGCATGTAAAAGCACCCACTACACTCTCGGAGTAGTTGGCATTAGGAAGGGCATCCAGCTGTAGAAACTCTGCCAGATCAAGATTGAAACCTGGTGCAGCCATCTGGTTCGCCAGCCCTCAGTCATACGTCCAACCCATGCTAGCATGGAAAGCGGACGTTAAACGATGATGATGATGATGAATTCATGCCTATTCTTAATTTTAAATTAACTGAGATAATTGTTTTATCAACTCATTTTGATATTTAAAATATATGGCAGAATGAATACAATGAGATAGAAACAATGGAACTCCTAATATCATGCAAAAAGATCAGGAAAGTAGTGGGACATAACGTCAAAGAAGAAGTAATAAAAGAAAATTTAGAAGACCCAGAATGGCTTAAGAAAGCAACAAAGATAATCAAAAGAATTGAAGAAACATATGTGGAAATGAGAAAAAAGAAAGAGAAATGTGGATGAGGTAAAAACCATTGTGTTAAAATAGCTTGCTTTCAAATGATGTATTCACTAGGGATAGTGAAGTAGGTAGTGATAGAATCACAAATCATGGATTACTTCCTTTGACTCAATCTACTTAGCTGATAATGTTAGTGATTTCAACTTCAGGGTTAAGTAATTACCACAGCTGGTTGTGTGGTTAAGGAATTCATCTCACAACTGTGTAGTTTTGCATTTAATTCCACTGCACAGTACTTTGGGCAGGTATCTTCTATCATAGCTTTGAGTTGACTCAGTACTGTCTTAAGGTATGTTAAGGGCATACTGGGATTGCCCAGGGCCTTGTAGATCTAGGGTCCAATTCTGATCTATTATACAGTGGTTTCCTTAAAAAAATAAGTCATATAGAGCCCAGTACACTGGGGCCTATAATGCTCCTTAGACAGTCATGAGTTGATCAAAACCATGTGACTGGAATGTGGCAGACAGAAACTGTGCAGTGGCCCATTTTGTGTGCATGCATGTGTATTTATGTGCATAAGTTGCACCATTTCATACAAATACCAGCAAGAAAACCAAAACAAATTTTTCAAATGAAGTCTCTTGGATCAGGTTAGATATTTCTTTGCCATTATCACTGATAGAAAACAAGTGATCCGGTGATTGGCTTGTTGGAAAACTAAAAAAAATGATACTGTTGTTTACAGATTGTTATATAAAATGTTAACAAAGCATATAAATTAGGAGATGCAACCAGCTATAAATATATTTGTTTAATTAATTTATATAAGAATATATAAATTTACAAAAATAAAACCATCTCAGTTAAACAAACTTAAGAAAATGTGTATTGAATTATATCAAAAGAAGCATCAGAAAGGCAAATATTTTAAGCAAGATAGTTAATATACAATAGACACTAAGATTAGCAAGCAATTCCACTCAGCAAATCCAGACAAAAACAACCCAATGATGAGAAGCTGCAGACATTCAGTAAAATCTAGTTTCATTAAAAATATTAAGTGCTTAAAATAGAAAGAAACTGCAAGATGATGTTATAAACAGATAAAATGAGTTTGAAATGTGATGTTTTTACACACAATCATGCAAATCAAAGCAAGAAAGAATAGAATAGATATGTAGAGAAAGATAGAATCTATATCATCAGCTAATGAAAGCAAATAAACACATGAAAATGTGCAGAAAAGTGTCCAACCAAAATGTTACATGCCAACTAAAGAAGTGTTGAAATAATTATAGCAAGCACCAGATAAAAAAAAAAAAACATTCCATTTTACCTGGATTCTTTTAACACTTGATTTGGCTTCATTAATATTTCTGATAGCCATGAATATAAAAAACAGCATACTAAACGATAGTAAGTGCACCAGAGGGCGTATAATGAAAAGAATTTCAGGGTATAGCTTATTTCCTACTGCGTATATTAGCACAACTGTTATATAAACAAGAAAGTAGTGAGCATCAAGACTGCATAAATGTATGGAACTCAAATATTTGGTCAGCTTAATATAATGAAGCTCAAGTCTGAAATACAAAGGAAGTAAAACAAAATAAAGTACCATTACTATAGAGATGAAATTAAAGATAAAATGTAAAGATATTAGTCATTTTGATAAGTATTGAATATTACAACTGGTTATTAAATAGTATATTATGGTATTAAAGCTTATTACAATCCAATTCAGTATTCCTCACTTCCTTTCCTGATATTTAACACTATATGAACATATCAAAAGTAGTTAGACTGACAACCTAGTAAAGCACATCCATTTAGTGTCCCATGAACTAAGGGCATGGTGATGAATTGTAGCATGGTCTAAGACTAGATTAAAGAAATATTTATAAAAATTTTCAAGATTTTCATTGGTCTTCTAGATCAAGCCATTTTTATTTCATCTGATATATGATCAAAAGAGTCCCACCTGTGATTATCCCTCAAAATGAGAAGTGGTAAATTCACAATTGCTCCCATTGTTATTACTTAGCTAAGGTCAACCTTTATCAGTCTTATGATCAAAGACACTCCTATTGTGACCACCCAGATTTTTAAAAAAGTAAAAAAAGACTCCCTTCGGTCCTGAATGACCAAGAGATTGCACCAAGACAGTTCCTCTCCTAGGCACAAGTCTTGGCATGATTGCTTATGCAAGACAAGCAGTTGCCCATGCATACCATCCACACCACCAATGTTATCAGCTTGGCACGAGTGACAATGTGATTCATTTCTACAGCTGAGTGAACTGGAGCAGCATGAGATAAAGTGTCTTGCTCAAGAACACAACACACAGCCCTGTCCGGGAACTGAACTCACTACCTCGTGATTGCGAGCCTGATGTTCTAACCACTGAGCCATGAGCAAGTATGTATAAGACTACATTATCTAATGTTTCCTTTCTTCAATTAAGACAGCAGGATGTGAATTAAGGGAGATTAGGTGGCTATTTCTAGTAGATCATGTGACCACACTGATGCTCTTTTGTTGACTTGTAATAGCAAGAGTATTCCAGTGAAGAGCAGTGATCACAGTTATTAGCTTTGAAAGACATAATGATGGTACAATGCCACAAAACTACTATAATTAATGGGATATGTGATGCATTTGCCATTGTGAGCGATGAAGTCAACAGAGATAGAAGAAAGTAGATAATAATACATTACTAAAATAGAGACATTTACCATACAATATTTAAAGTTTTTTTATATATGAAAAAAAAAGGCTTTATTAAATACATGTATCAAAATAACATTTCACAGATTCAGGTGAGGCGTTCATGAACATGAATTAAACAAATATTGATGATGGATGATAAACGACAGATAGTAAATAACAGATGATAGTAGTAATTTTCTAAAATGTGGCTGAGGGTCAGGTAGTGGATTGGATGATTCAATAAAACATCAGATAAAATGTCTGAAATATTAAGACACAGACTGTTTACATTCTGAGTTCAAGTCCTATTGAGGTTTACTTGCTGTTTCATTCCTTCCAGGGAAGAAATATAAAGCATTCTACTCATGAATGGAATTATAATTGCAGACTAACATTTTTATGTATGAATATACCGGCAAAAATTTAGTCATCGCTAATTGTGACTGTATGTGCTACAAGCACATATATTGCAAGAAACAGCAGTTAAACCACTTCCTCATCATCGTTTAACGTCCGTTTTCCGCGCTAGCACGGGTTGGACAGTTCGACCGGGGTCTGGGAAGCCAGGGGCTGCACCAGGCTCCAGTCTGATCTGGCAGTGTTTCTACAGCTGGATGCCCTTCCTAACGCCAACCACTCCGCGAGTGTAGTGGGTGCTTTTTATGTGCCACCGGCAAAGCATATTTATACATATGCTGACAAGGTTGATAACAGTCCCATGAGTGAAGCGAAGCTTGAACACTGAACTGCACAATTTCATCCCGAAAGGGTACTGTCAACAGTGTCTTTCATCAATTTGATACAGCAAATTCCCTATATTAATGTCCTTTTTCGCAGCTATAAGTGGTTTGACTGCTATTTCTAGCAATATATGTTTGTAGCACATACAGTCACAATAAGTGATGACTAAATTTTGCCCATACAGTTTACAATGTACCCAGCTACCTACATTAATTTTATATATGAATGAGTGTTGGGGGGTGGTGTACATGAGTGTATTTGGGATGCAGGGGCTCAGATAAATGTAGTACCTTTGCTACTTGTCAGCTACACTTTGCTAAGGATGGTCAGGTAGATGGGCATCACTGGTCCTCATTCAGCTCCTAATTTCTTACTTGAGGGCTCCTAGCGCCACTTCAACTGATGGGCTAAACCAAGTAAGGGGATGATGTTAACACTGCACCAATAAGCGAAAGATATTTGGTAAAGTTTCCCACAGAGTCATCAGCTAGGATGTTGGAACCTGCTCAGGTCAATGAGCTAGTGTTTAGGATCAAGGCATATCATAAGTAGAGGCATGCAGTTCTGGCTAATAGCTTTGAGGGGAATGGGTGCTGCCAAGCTAACTTACATGTGATATGTTTAGGATGATGGTAACCAAACCAGAACCCATACCACATTGGTTGTCACCAAGGTTAACATCAAAGTGTTGACAGGTTTCAATTTTATCAACTCACAGACTGAGAGAAGTAGCAAAATCTGGTTGTGACATCATCAATGAATACCTGAATACATGGTCAATGAATACATGGTCAAGTGATAAGAAGAATGGAATGAGGTATTTTAGTGTATGTATGCATATATATGCATGTAGATATGTATAAATGTACAAATACACTCTCCTGGGTCTGGTCTTGTCATGTTCCATAGATCCAGGAGAGCAACACCATCTGGAACTTTACTCCTTGTAAAGACACCCTAGGTGGGCAAGTCTCCTGGGGAGGTTCCAGACTAACAGTCACCTACAGCATGTTGGCCCATTGCCAAGATGGCAGTCCCATGATCTGACTATTCTGCAGAGGACCAACAACCCACCCAGAAGAACTTTCAACCTGTTGCAACACTGACCAGAAGAAACCAGACTGCCCGACATTGGTACAGATGCCTGCATGCCCCCAGACAATGAAAACTTACACTACAAAATTCATGTTGCTACATGGAAACAGTATGTATAAATGTATATGTTTATATCTGTAAAGCCTCTACTTAGCATCAACTTTTGCAACCCTAACCCCTCTCATCTTCCTGGAAATCACTTTTCAGCTTTCACTCATCTCCCCACTCACTTCAATCATTTCATCTTTCTGTTAATCATACCTCTCCGTCCTTTGTCTCCCCACCATCTATGAAGCTTGTAGTCTATGAATGGCTGCACTTCATATCATTTCCTTTAGTCTATCTCCCCATCTCTTTCCCTACACTTACCTCTTTCTCTCTCTCTCTCTTTCTCTCTATCTATGTATATATAAATATATATATATATATATATATATATATATATATATATATATATATATTAGACAAAATGAGATAACAAAGCCAAGGGAAAAGATATTGATATAGTCCTACAGCTGTTTCTGGGATATTATGGCTATCCCTTCATCCGAGATGATGTGAGATGGTTAAATAGAGGTAAATATTTGAGTTTGATACATATAAAAGATGAAAAAGAAAATGGAGATTGGGAAGTTAATTGTTTATTATTAACAACAAATCAATCATCCCTTACAGCTGTTTCAGTTATATATATATATATATGTATGTGTGTGTGTGTGTGCATGTTTTATCCTTAGGTTCAAGTAATATAATAGATGAATTTGATTAAAAGAGGTAATCGTCTAATATAACATCCTTTATCCAAAACAACAGGTAGCCAGCAAATAAGGTGAAAGTCAAGTCAATGAACTTTAAACAGATAAATATATCACTGAAATATTTAGAAATGCAAAATCAGAAACATTATATGTAAATTCACAGACAAATAATAAAATCAAACTACTGAAGGATGAATTCTGGAATCATGTAATAGATTGACATCTCATTCATTCAAGACCTACTTTTCTCAACAGGGTTAAGAACTTAGCTATTCAAGTATAGTGCTCACTATATTTAGTGTGTTAACAGTTACTTTACTAATTATTTTCAATGCTGATGTCATCCCTGAGTAATTTTTTTCATTTGTTATGATATGTTTTAAAACCTGTTTGTGTGTACTACTGTTCATACAAATAGTTCTTATAATACAGATCTTATATTACAAGTAGTTCTTATAATACAGATCTGGCAAGTACAATAAAAGGCCTACTGAAATGTTTGCTAACATATCTTATGTCATCACTATGATAGCCAAAGGTTAGTATTAACCTTTGTTAGATTAATTTTAACACCAGTCCCCAAATACATGCATATTTTGAATTTTAATTAATTGAAATTTGAGTCTTAAATACCTATTTTACTGTTTTGATATTTGGAGTTGTCACACCTAACTCTCTTGGCACATGTAAGAACAAATTCAATATTTTCCTTCTTCATTAACTAAAGTTTATTTGCTCAGCATATAAAAATTTATGAAAGGTTATTTTACTATAAATATTCTAGTTAATATTGTATGAAGAAAGCATTGAAAATCTAACTAGAAATAATCAGAATAGGGGTGGTGTGGTGAGAAATATTAGCCAATGACCAATATACTTTTACTTTTCTTGCATGTATGGGAGACAATTTTAGACATGTTTTGTTTGTTTTTTTAACTTGTCAGAGAGCTTAGGCTTCATTGTATCTGCCAAAATAGTGATGAGAGAATCCTTAGATGTATGTACATAATCATATAGCACAATAAAACAATTGTTTAAAGAAAGAATAATCCAAAAATACTTGAAAAACAATAGCTAAGTTATTGTTAGCTTATTTAATAAAGGGAACATTAAGAAAGTAACTAGAAATAATTGTGCAAGGAGGTAAAAACACATCAAATCAATGTCTAATATCATATCCATGCTCTTAGCAAGTAAGGAAGATAACAGCTGTAAAATACACTGAAGCACTTGGATAGTTTCAGTAATGCAGGAATACCAACCAGTGAAGAACAGAAATTTAAATAGTTTTTTTGGGGGGTGGGAGTTGCCTTTTTATTTAAAAAGATAATTATCGAAACTAAACAATAACCTTTTGTTAACCAAGTTATGCATTTATTTTTTGGTTTTTAGACTAAGTGGAAGGAGGACATTCCATGGCTCTATGGAAGAAGGTAATATAGTTGAGGTTAATAAGATTACTGCTTACTTTCAATTGTGTTAGGTTAATTGATATAAGAAAATAGTTATCATGAAAGAGTTCCAGAATGATGCAATTCACAGATGCAATTCTAGGATGCCATTCAAGGATGCAATTTTAGGCAAAGTATTTTGCGTGATTCAGGCACAAAAGAAAATAGTATAACAGTCAAAAACAGAACTGAGTATGACATTGGCATTTAATAAAGGAGATAGGGAGACAGAATAAACAAATGCAGAAAAATTGAATGCATACATTAAAATAATAAATACAACTGAATTAAAAATAAGTATTATTTTATCAACTTTTACTTTTTGTTATTCTTTCAATAGCAACAATGAGTCCTTGATTTATCAGGTTTAAACCTCAGTTCCAATTCCAAATTAAAACCATTTCATTTACCCTTAGATGTTAGTTGAGATATACACATTTTCTTCAGTGCTAACCGCCTCATCTTCGACTAGTTAATTGTTCATTAAATATAATCTATTATAATCCTATCTGGTTCTTTTACATTAGGCTATGGACAGTGAAAATCCCCATTATACTACCGAAATGCACTTAAAGTAAGGGGTGTTGTTACAGAGGTTGAGATTATATGTTTATTTATCATATTTCTCTCAGATCTATGAACTATAATAAAGCAAAGATAAGCCTATTGGTTTATATTTTCTTTGAGAACCAATTATCCAACGATGCTAATCATCATAGGTGGATTAACAAAAAAAATGTAAATTCAATTTATCCTTCTCAATAGATCTAAAGTTCCATGATCAGATAATGATGTATTATTACATGAAAAAATGCAAGCAAGAGAAATAATATTCTTAAGATTATAAACTTAGAAAAGTACAGGACTAGTTATTACATTTGGAAAAGTTCAGGACAAGTTATTACATCTGGTAAAGTACAGAACAAGAAAATTTTTACTTAAAATATTGCAGCTTTATCTCTTTATCTCCCCCACTCCCCCTTTCCTTTTTTTCTCTCATCATTTCTTTAATTCATTTCCTCTCCCCTTTCACCGTTTGATAGGTTACTTGTCTTGTTTTCTATTTGTTTCTTTCGTTGTTCGCAAAAAGCTTCGTATTCCATGTTTTTGTATTTCGTATTTCATGTTGTTTTTGTTTTATGATGTCCTGTACCCATATATGCATATTTATATACTAGGTGCAGGAGTGGCTGTGGTAAGTAGCTTGCTTAACAACCACATGGGTCCAGGTTCAGTCCCACTGCGTGCCACCTTGGCAAGTGTCTTCTACTATAGCCTCAGGCCGACCAAAGCCTTGTGAGTGGATCTGGTAGATGGAAACTGAAAGAAGCCTGTTGTATGTATATATATCATCATCATCATCGTTTAGCGTCCGTTTTCCATGCTAGCATGGGTTGGACGGTTCAACTGGGGTCTGTGAAGCCAGAAGGCTTCATCAGGCCTAGTCAGATCTGGCAGTGTTTCTACGGCTGGATGCCCTTCCTAACGCCAACCACTCCGTGAGTGTAGTGGGTGCTTTTTACGTGCCACCCGCACAGGTGCCAGACAGAGCTGGCAAACGACCACGAACGGATGATGCTTTTTATGTGCCACCGGCATGGGGGCCAGGCGAGGCTGGCAACGGACACGAATGGATGGTGCTTTTTACGTGCCACCAGCACGAGGCCAGTCGGGGCAGCACTGGCAACGGTCATGAACAGATGGTTCTCTTACATGCCACCGGCACTGGTAACACATCTGCAATTTCCATTGATCGATTTTGATTCTGATCCTCACTTGCCTCAACAGGTCTTCACAAGTAGAGTTTTGTGTCCCAAGAAGGGAAGGTATGCATACGTAGGCTGGCTCCATCCCATGTAGAAGGCCACGTATATATGTATATGTATGTATATGTGTGGGTCTGTATTTGTTCCCCCAACATTGCTTGACAACTGATGCTGGTGTGTTTACGTCCCTGTAACTTAGCTGTTCGGCAAAAGAGACCAATGGAATAAGTACTAGGCTTACAAAGAATAAGAACTGGGGTCGATTTGCTTGACTAAAGGTGGTGCTCTAGCATGGCTGCAGTCAAATAACTGAAATAAGTAAAAAAGAGTAAGAGTATATATATGCATGTACATATATGTATGTATACATGCATATATATACATATATACACATGCATATATATACATATACCCCCACACACACACACATATATATATATGTGTGTGTATATATATATATATATATATATATATATATATATATATATACATATATATACATATATACATATATATATACACACATATATATATATAACAGATGTATTAGTTTAACACTCGGGAAGTGAGAAAGTCTTTTATGTTTTGAGCCTACGCTCTTCAACAGAAAGGAACACAGAAATAAACAGGGAGAGAAAATAGACAAGGTTTAGTGGCTAGCAATCTATCATTATATACATGTATACACGTTATTAAAAATCTCTGATGGATAAAAATAACTAAAAACAGATTAGAGATTTATAAAAAAAATTTACTGTTATTAATAAATAATGAGGAAAATATATTGAGAATGCATGTTCAGATTTTCCCAAAATCTAAAGGTCATTCAACTTAAAATAATAAAATGGAACAATTCAAACATTAAAGTTTCTATTGTATCATTTTATTGTTTTCTAAACAAGCTATTGTCATGATCTTAAAAGAAATTTCAAGAGATTGTTGAGTAATGTTTTTACTGCTTACAATGTTTATAGTGTTTACAAGATCTAAGTAATATTTCAAATCTCAGAAATAAATCATCATTTAACTGCCAAGTTCATCCTGACATACAGTCTTTTTTTTAGGAATGTAGGACTATATTATTTATTATGTCCTTTTCCTTATCTATGACAACAAGCAGGATGGGATTTAAGAGAGATTTGGTTGCTATCTTTAGCAACTTGAGTGACGCTGTAGACATCCCTTTGTTAAGTTGTTTTAATGAACTTCGTAGACAAGTCAATGAAGTAATAAAATATGTGTAACAATGAAATATGAGCTTAGTATGACATTGAACTGGAGACTGTTGTAAAATTTAACAACGTGATAGTAAATATGACCATCACTTAAAGAATATGTAACTAAACTGAAAAATAAACAAATTTTTTTAAGCTATGAAAATAGTTTTATGCTCATAATTTCTCTCATAATGATTTCTAACATTAGCACATGATTTCAAAATTAGGCAGAAGGAAAATAGCTTATTTAATCAACCCTAATCTATTAAAAAAAAAGACCTATGAGGCCACTCAATTTGCCAGAAATAGCAACTAAATCTCTCTCAAATTACATCTTACTCTCTTTAAAAAACAAGGACATGTTAGGTTACTAAGTCAACTAGAAATAGCAACTAAATTTCACTCAAATGACATCTTACTGTCTTCTAAAAAAAAAAGACAGATTGGATAATATGGTCCTTGGTGCACCGCATTCAGAATAAGATATGATAATCACAACTTGAATGCCTTTGAATGGAGATATGTATATATAGATTCAGATGAATATGGTACTTCTGTTCATATGTCCATCTGTTCCAATTTAATTAAATTCTATGTCTCTGAGCAGCTGAAGATTGCTCTACATTTTAAATTGATGTAATGATTGCATTGTTCAATTAAATGGAGTTGCATGAAACGATCACACTGCATTACTTCTGGATATTCTTGTTGCTTATTTTGATATATATATAAATATAAATTAACTTATAAGTGTCAGTATTCTACAGAAAATAGAGGAAAGAATGCTGGAAGGCTGTGAAAATAGCTTAGAAAATGGAGTATATACTCTGTAGAAGAGAAAAAATGTGACCACCAAGCCTCCACATGAAATTGAACCCTGTACCTCTCAAAATCTAGCTGTGTGCTCAGTACCATTAAGCTAAGAGACCCCTGACAACAAATACTGTCATTTTATAATATATATAAATTTTTCTGCAAGGAGGAAATAAATCATGAAATGTGAGAGGTGAAGATAGATTTATTTTCCCATATGACTTCCATATGATTACAACTGTTTTGTAACCTTCATCATGTAGTATTATTAATTTTAGTATGCAAAATTATAAATGTGTGGTTACATCAATATGTATGCCCAGCATTATACAATACAATTGTATACTCTTTTACTTGTTTCAGTCATTTGACTGTGGCCATGCTGGAGCACCGCCTTCAGTCAAGCAAATCAACCCTAGGACTTAGTCTTTGTAAGCCTAGTACTTATTCTATTGGTCTCTTTTGCCAAACCGCTAAGTTACTGGGACGTAAACACACCAGCATCAGTTGTCAAGCGATGTTGGGGGGACAAACACAGACACACAAACATATACACACACGTACATATACATATATATATAATATAACAATATATATATATATACATATATATATATACATATATACGACGGGCTTCTTTCAGTTTCCGCCTACCAAATCCACTCATAAGGCTTTGGTCTGCCCAAGGCTATAATAGAAGACACTTGCCCAAGATGCCACGCAGTGGGACTGAACCAGAACCATCTGGCTGGTAAGCAAACTACTTACCACACAGCCACTTCTATGCCTATATATATTTACAAATTGATGTAAAGAAAGAAAGCCAACTCATCAGATCACTGAAACATCACATAATAATATGAGATTTCATTGATGTGTTTGTTTTGCTTATTTTTAGAATGACATTGTAGGATAGGTGTGAGAGGCTGGATCCAACCAGTTTGTGCATAAAACAAGTTGAATATTTTAACTGGATACGGCAGGATTAAATGCTAAAGGGTTAAGTCAGTATCATTATCCAGTAAGTTTCACTGTCTAATGAAATTTGTAGTTTTCAAACATTGACAATACATAAAACTTTGAAGGCTCAAATCAGTTGAAATGATAAAGCTTCAAATTTGAGACCACTTATTATAATGACTGTAAATATTTGGTTTCAAATTTTGGCACAAGGCCAGAAATTTAGGGGGAGGGGTAAATCGATCAGATTGACCCCAGTGCTCAATTGGTACTTATTTTTAATGACCCTGCAAAAATTAAAGGCAAAGTGGACTTCAGCAGAATTTGAACATAAAGATGGACAAAATGCCACTAACCATTTTGACTGGCATTCTAACAATTCTGACAGTTTGTCGCCTTAATGGCTGTAAATATTATAAAAACATCAGCTTTATGAATTAATGTGGTGCAAAGAGGGAAACCCTTGAAGCATTTTTAAACTCATTCCAAAATATTCGAGGTCATTCTTATCAGTATGTTTTTCTTTCTCTCATTTATATCCAACCAGTCATTTAGCTATGCCATCACATAAATTCAACATTTGATATGTCACAAAATAATTAACTGCTACACACAGTTCTATAACTGTTGAGAAGAATGATGATGATGATGATGATGATGATGAAGAAGAAGAATAACAACAACAGCCATGATGATGATCATCTTCATGACAACAACAACATGGGGATGATCACAACAATGATGATGATGATGATGACATCTTTTATCTACATAAGCTTCAACTTAAGTAGATTATCCACATCCACCTATTACCTACAGTTTCGAGATATCATCTTAGTATAGTTTCTCTAGGCTAAGGTTAATCACTTATAGGCTTACTTGTGGAAAACAAGGGTTAGAAAATACTTCAAAGTATGAGTGAGACCCACAATTGAGTGTTGCACTCACATCTGTGACTGTGTTGCCTCTACTCACAGATACATACTAAACTATATCCAAGAAAGATATTCAACTGATTGACATGAAAGCAGTTGGAGTGTTAGCATGACTGTACTAACATACTGTGAAGGCATATGGTTCAGTGGTTAGGGGCATTCGGCTTATGATCGTAAGGTTGTGAGTTCAATTCCCGGCAGCTCATTGTGTCCTTGAGCAAGATACTTTATTTCATGTTGCTCCAGTCCACTCAGCTAGCAAAAATAAGTAGTACCTGTATTTCAAGGGGCCAACCTTGTCACACTCTGTGTCACGCTGAATCTCCCTGAGAACTACGTTAAGAGTACACATGTTTGTGGAGTGCTCAGCCACTTACACGTTAATTTCATGAGCAAGCTGTTCCGTTAATCATATCAGCTGGGACCTTCATCGTCACAGCCGACAGTGCTCCTTTTTTTTTTTTACTAACATACTCCAGCCTCATCTTCATGAAGCACTACCCTCTCCACCCTTTATTTTCTTTTATTTCTACTACAGTAGCATCTACTTCCTGGAGCTGGCTAGACTTGTATCACCACCACTCATGCATTTCTAACTCAGATGGCAAGTGTGGGTGTGAGGTAAGAAGTTTGCTTCCCAACCACTTGGTTCTGGGTTCAGTCTCACTGAATGACACTTTGGGCAAGTGTCTTTGATTAAAGTCCTGGGCCAACAAAAGCATTCATTGTTGGTGGGTTTGTTCAATAGAAACTGAAAGCCTACTACATGTGCATGTGTGTGTGTGTGTCCATCCCCTCACTGTCATACAAGCAGTGTTATACATTTCCAATACTCTATGGAAACATGACTGGCTATGGAGAAATTATCTTGCTTGGGAACAGATGAGGGTTAATGACAGGAAGAGTATCTGCTTGAAGAATATCTGCCTCAATAAACTATGTTTGCCTATGTATGCATGGAAAAGTGGACATTAAAATGATGATGATGATGATGATGATGATGATGGTCTTCATCATTGTCATCTCTCTGGCTCTCAATGACATTTTCAAGGAAAGTTTCAGCATTAACGAGAACCAGTTGGCTGGTCTGTCACTGAGAATTTTCAGCCTAGGTATTAGGGATAATGGTGGCGAGCTGGCAGAAACGTTAGCACGCCGGGTGAAATGCGTAGCGGTATTTCGTCTGTCATTACGTTGTGAGTTCAAATTCCGCTGAGGTCAACTTTGCCTTTCATCCTTTCGGGGCCGATTAAATAAGTACCAGTTATGCACTGGGATCGATGTAATTGACTTAATCCATTTGTCTGTACTTGTTTGTCCCCTCTGTGTTTAGTCCCTTGTGGGTAGTAAAGAAATAAGTATTAGGGATGATTTCCAGAAATCGCTGGCTTAGCAGTGCTGACAGACAACTTTACCAGTTCAGGAAAAACTCTTCAGGCAAGAAATTATTGTCAGTCAGGTCATTCTAAAATGCATACTGAATGGTGAAACAATTCTAAACACACAGAAAGAACTAAATTGTGCCACCATTACACTCGCCGGCCTGCCACAAGCTATCACAGAATGGTGCAATAGGGAAAAAGTGACATAAATGTGCTTAGCCAAAGCTACAGGAGTTTTCCTTGTTCCAGCCAAGGAAGATTTACAAATAGTCCTGGCAGATACATTAAGTGAAATCTCCTTCAGGTGGTGGGGTTGGTGCATTTGGTTATGCATCATTTTTTAAATAATGGGTATGAAAAAAGTGCAAATCCACATTGTCTGAGACTCATCTGTTCATAAATTAGTCCCACAATATTTGAAACAAAGAAACATAAAGGTCACTGTCAAGGACATCAGTGATGATGTCAACTCTGAGCTAGCAGTCATTTTTGTGACACAATATGGCAGGTGATCAGTGCTGATAAAACTTTTGGCAGAATGTGGTCAGAAGCAGTCACGACAGACACAGAAGTCCTCATGATCTTGCAATATCACAAAAACAATACCAGAGTTGTGTTTTGTGGAGAGTGCTGAGGGAAAGACCTTAAAAACTCAGCATCCAAGATAGAAAACCCAGCTGCTACACAAAGCAATTACAAGCTTTTTCAGAGCTAAAAAAAAAAATAATAAAAACGAGGCTCAAAAAACAAAAGCAACAACAAGAGAACCTCATAGTTTGATGGTTCAAAGGCAGCCACTGAACACATTGTAGAGTCACCAGCAACACCCACCCCCGCCCCATCCCACCACCACCACTACCACCACCACCAAATTACCCTATCCTCAATGCCAGAAACTAATCAAGCGATCCAACTGGAAACAAGAGCCACTCATAGCAGCAACAACAACATAAGTGAAACTTAATCAAGCAGGAAATACCCTTTCTTAGCCATAGCATGCAACCACCCCTCCTTTCATCTTTATATAACTTATCTGTTACATGCCTTAAATATTTGAAAGCCTCCTGTTTAAAGTAGATTTTATTTTATTGTATTGTTCAAGCTCTTGTGTCTAACAAAAAAAAGGAAAATGTGTTATTAGTGTTACTGTTGCTATTGTTATTATGTTTTGAATACTTGTTTTTTTTATGTGCAAAATGTTAAACAAGTCTCTGCTCTAATTAATTAATTATCCAAAATAAAAAACCACAGAAGTATTTCTGAATTTTATTACAATATTTAAAGTCATCCTAATCATATTTATCCCCTATTCTAACACTAAACAGAGTTCATTATTCTTTTACACAAATTCTAAGCATCACCAATATGATATGTTACAAAATAATTATCTACTACTTAACATTCCTATCCTTTATCTGAATAATCTCTATCTAAAATAGATTATTCATGATCTAAATATCACCAGAATATAGTCTGTTTTGGTCTGCTTAGTAATTACCTTCAGACTTATTTATGTAAACACACTTTCTAAACAAGAAAAGGTACTTCCATCACTACACCCTGTTGATTCATGAATGCTCCAGACCTCACAATCTTTGATAATCTCTCATGGTGGACACATATCTATAACATAACCAAAACTGCATCACCGAACCTCAGGCATCTTTTCAGAACCAGAATCCTTTTCAGTTCTGAATAGTTACTGAACCTAAACAAGGTGCAAGTATTACCAATATTAGAATATTGCTCATATGTCTGAAATAGTACTGTAGCTACACATCTTTTTTTCTGGTTTCAAATCAGTGTGATTTGAAGGCATATGATATGCTCAGAAAGATAGGGTTCGAGTATACAGGGGTGCTAGAAAGAAATTAAATAACATTATATGTAATTATACCAGTGGTACCAGCCCTAGATATAGAAACAAAGATTGGAATAGGATACAAAGAACTTGTGACAAAGCAAACAGTGCGAACACATGGTATAAAACTGAAGAATATCAAGGAGTGATGTTTGTAGAGGCCACAGCCCATGGAGAACTAGCCCGTAGATTTAGAAAAGCTCTGAAGGAGACCAAACTCAACATTAAGATTGTTGAAAAGCCAGGGAACTCCGTCAGATTACAACTATGTAGGATGTACCCCTTTGAGAATACCATGTGCACCACTGATAACTGCATGGTATGTAGGATTAGCGCTGGCATTAACTGTAGAACTAGAAATGTAGTTTACAGCATAAGATTCATAGAAGGTGCTTGTAAAGACATGAACATGACATATATAGGGGAGACATCTAGGAGCATTGTGGAATGACTAAATGAACATTTGAGACAATATGATGACAAAAAACAGTCCTTCATACTCTACCAAACATGCCAAGGACCAACATGGAGGCAACCTGGGTCAACTTGACATCCGCATCTTATCCAACTACCCAAAGAACCCAACACTCAGACGAATACAGGAGTACGTCTTCATAAATGAAACTTCTCCAATACTAAATAGGATATATACATAGTAGATGTCATACCTCCATACCGAGTTTACAGAGGTAGAGTAGAATAGTTAGTGGGCTGTTATGTAGATAGATGTATGTATATGTGTGTGTGTGTGTGTGTAAAAAACACCATCTAAACGTGGTCAATGCCAGTGCTGCCTGACTGGCTCCTGTGCCGGTGGCACGGAAAAAGCACCCACTACACTCTCGGAGTGGTGTAGTTGGTGTGAGGAAGGACATCCAGCTGTAGAAATTTTGCCAGATCAGATTGGAGCCTGGTGCAGCCGCCTGGCTTGCCAGTCCCCAGTCAAACCGCCCTACCCATGCCAGCATGGAAAATATGTTAAATGATGATGATGATGATGATATATATATATCTATATATTTATATATATATATATATATATATACTCTTTACTCTCTTTACTATTTTACTTGTTTCAGTCATTTGACTGCAGCCATGCTGGAGCATCGACTTTAGTCGAGCAAATCAACCTCAGGACTTATTCTTTGTAAGCCTAGTACTTATTCTATTGGTCTCTTTTGCCGAACCACTAAGTTAAGGGGACGTAAACACACCAGCATCGTTTGTCAAGTAATGTTAAGGGGGACAAACACAGACCACAAACATATACACACACATACATATATATATATACATATATACGACAGGCTTCTTTCAGTTTCCGTCTACCAAATCCACTCACAAGGCTTTGGTCAGCCTGAGGCTATAGTAGAAGACACTTGCCCAAGGTGCCATGCAGTGGGACTGAACCCAGAACAATGTGGTAGGAGTTTGTGTGTGTATGCATGTGTGCGTACGTTCCTTATGCATTCCAAAACGGAGTTGCCAATTTTAGACATATGGGGTATCAAAAAATTAAGTAAGCTTTTGGCTACGAAATAAACTATATTTTCATTCACTTATTTGCATTACAAAAATTTAACATTATCATTTTTCTTTTAATCACCTATGGTAAACGACATTTTTTACCACCACTACCACAACGATGACATCACATTTTCTATATGAGTGTGTTGTAACATACATTAGGCTGATGACTGACAAGTATATATATGTGCCGGTGCTTGTACCTGTCACTATACATACATTTTTGTGATGACTGACACACAAACACACATCTAAAGACACAGACAGACACACTCAAGGGCAGACATAGGC